>NC_079216.1:9839660-9942160 GCF_029633865.1 Lampris incognitus | reverse complement strand
GGGGGGGGGTGGGGGGGTGGACATGACTCTCTGCCAGCAACTTGGGAGTGCTGTTGGCAGTCCTGGCAAGAGTGCTTTTCATATCATTAAAATGCGAGCAGCTTTTGGGGGGCTTCGGGGTGGCATGGCGTGGGGGTCGGCGGTTCGAATCCCCGCGTTACCTCCGGCTTGGCCGGGCGTCCCTACAGACACAATCGGCCGTGGCTGCGGGTGGGAAGCCGGATGTGGGTATGTGTCCCGGTCGCTGCACTAGCGCCCCCCCTGGTCGTTCGGGGCGCCTGTTCAGGGGGGGCGGGGCAACTGCGGGAAATAGCCGGATCCTCCCACGCGCTACGTCCCCCCTGGCGAAACTCCTCACTGTCAGGTGAGGAGAAGCGGCCGGCGACTCCACGTGTACGGGAGGAGGCATGTGGTGGTCTGCAGCCCTCCCCGGATCGGCAGAGGGAGGGGGCAGCAGCAGCGATCGGGGCGACTCGGAAGAGCGGGGCAATTGGCCAAGTACAACTGGGGAGAACAGGGGGGGGGATTTAAAAAAAAGTAAGGAACTTTTTCTTTTTTTTTACACCGACAGGATGCAGGGAAATAGAGACGGAGACGCGAAGAGACATTAAGGTGGAGATCTAATTGTATTCCAGCAGGAAACACATTAGAGGGACAGAATGTCTTCACCAGCGATGGGCTGCTGCGTGGCGGGCCGGTAATGTATTTTCACATTTGCACGCTCCCTCGGCCCAATACATCATGCCTTTGCAGGAGGCATGCTGCACACAATAATCTATGTATCTGGGTTGACTGTTGCTAACGCGGGGCTGGCCGGGTGCGGATGACGTGGGATTAATCCGTGGCATCCGAACAAGCTAAATAAAACACAGCGTCATAAAGGATCGCGACGGTCTAGGGTTTCTCGTCCGAGGCCTCGTCTTCCTCAAAGACCGAATCCCCGCGGCGTGGACCACTCGTATCCAGCGCAGGCATACTGTACGGTTTAGCAGACGTCCCCCCGTGATGCTGCGCTGGCACATAATCCTGCCAACATGGATGTAGGGAACAAGATAGACAGATGGAGGGAACAGCGAATACGGGAAGATGGCAGATAGAGAGAGAGAGGGGGGGGGGCGAAAGAGGAGGAGACAGTTACAGTAGGAGTGAAACGAGAGCGAGAGAGAGGAAAAACACTGAAGGCCGGACTTGCAGAAAGGCACGATGACATGATGAAGGCCGTACCGTCAGGATGGGAGACTAAATGAAAGAGCACGGATGAGAGCAAGGGTGGAGGACGGATTGGCAAGCGTGTAGTACTGTAAGTAGACCTGGTCTTCCAACGGGCTCCGGAGGGTCTAATTAGGTTACAGTATGCACAACCCCTAATCACATAGTCCGTGTTATTTATTCAGGACACCCGGCCCACATGGTTGGGGTTTAGCTTGCAGACTCCCCCTGTCAAGGCTTTGGCCAGATGGAGCTCGGACTCGGCCCTCGTAGCAACGTCTAAAAGCTCAGGCCGACCGAGCCAATAGGACGGCTTCCCCTCAAGGATCCCTCAGCTTGACCGCTAGCCAGCCTATCACAGCCGCTCTGCCCCCCCCCCCCTTCACCGCGCATTCACGGCATGTTGTGCAATTCATGCACACGTCTGGCCAGGCGGGCGGGAAGATGTTTTCAGTAGGGGGGGCCGCCAAAACCAAACAAAAGGACAAGTGTGGTGGCGAGCCGGCCCGGAAGAATAAAGGAGAGGCACAGATCTGTTTTTCATCGCAACCCCCCCCCCCCCCCCCCCCCCGTAGCCCCCATACGCCGCACGACCCCGGAAGTGCTCTTTTATTCACACCGGCCAGGACGGACCAGAACTGACAACAACGTAACGAGTCCCCACCCCACCCCCTACTCCTCCTCCTCCTCCTCCTCCTCCTCCCCCATGTCACAAGTGGCGACATCAGCCCCAGTCACGGTCCTTGTCGAACCTCCGAAACAACAACACAAGAATAACCACAACGTGAACGCCACATCATCAAAACACCAGTTTAAATCTAACATGAACACTCCCATCAACACGGGTCCACCGGTGGTGTAGCGGTCTAAGCATCGGCTTTGTGTCGGTGCAGTTGCCCACCGGGGACCGGGGTTCGCGCCCCGGTCTCGTCAGATCCGGACTCGACGAAGCAGCAATAATTGGCAACGCTGTCTTCAGGAGGGGGGGCATGCAGTACGAGGGTGGGTGTTCGAACTAAAATAGGGATCGATTGGCCACTAAATTGGGAGGAAAAAGGGAAAAATCAGAAATAAATTTAGGAAAAAAACCCCAGTCCCGTCAGCCATTGCGCTCCCCCAGCGCAGAGCCGCCCACAGTCAGAGCGACCGCCTCCCCCGGTCGCTACAAGATGACGTCATTGTTTCGTTTCTGAGGCGCGTGCGTAGCGGATTTGGGAAGGAGCGTTTACTCGCGTTATTATTAAAAATGTACATTCCACGCAGCGCTAGCCACACTGCTTAGCATAAAGGTATGTTTTATCGATGCATTTATTTATTTTTTGCATTTGTACGTTAGGAAAAGATACTGTTGGATCTAAGCCGTTGCACAGCCACCTGACACTACTGGGAGGAGCTGGGGGGCTGCCTCCCCCCCAGCCCCTCCTCTTCCCGCGCTAATTCGTCGACAGTTAGAAAGAAGGAAGTTCGGATGTGACGGAGGACGCTGTGGGCGCCGAGCGTACCCCTCGCTCTGCGGCGTGCACGCGGGGGCCACAGGGCTGACGCTGTAGCCCGGCTGCATCACGCGACCCTTTAGGCGGTCTCACGCATTCGGCGAAGAGGAGCGGCGTGAGAAGAACATGATCGCTTCCTCGTCCTCCTCTCGTCATATTTTCATAGGAAGAGGAGCACGTAGAAGAAAGCGTGTGTTAGTTTGGCACAATGAGGCTACGTTAATTAACACGCGCTAATGCACTAATGAGCATTAACTAACAGTTAACGAACCCTATTAGTTAATACAGTAATAGGCATTAACGACCCTGATAAGCGTTAAATAGCTGTTCACAGATGTCTTTGTTACCATTTGTTGAGGGTTTCCGGGTTATGTAAGGTATTGGCTGATGTCAGGAAGCGATGAACACCGTTAGTAGGTCATTACTAGACACTTTGTCATGCAGTGATGCACCCTTATTGTAAAGTTGTAACCGTTAGTTTCCGTTTCCTACACAGCAAAGACGCCGAACATGCATGTGACTGTGTGTGTATGTGTGTGTGTGTGTGTGTGCGTGTGTGTGTGTGCCTCCTCCTCTGTTTGAAGTATTAGCTTGACAATTAACTAGTACAGGTGCTATGCAGGAAAAGGTTCTCGAGCGCGTACAAAATTATATCCAATCAGGCCCTTTACACCCTGCACTCCTCACCTCACACCCACAGCAGACGGGGCTCGAACAGGCCGCCGGTAGTTGTGATATTGTGTTCTGCTTCAAATGGCAGCACGCAAGTGAAGGCAGGCTGTAGTGCATTCACACACACACACACACACACACCCCACACACACATCACACACACAGTCCTGTCTTTGTTGCCCAACACTGAAGGAGGTTTGTGAAGGTATACGCGGTAAAACAAACGTGTCTGCTGTTCTCTAGTGAACCGCATGAACTGTGGACTACTACTGCCCGCCCAGCTAGGTAGGGAAACCAGATCCACCGGTATCAGGTGTCGCTGGACTCACCAGAACTCACCTGGAAGCTGTGAATGCCTGCCTACTCACCCGCCTGTCTAGATACCGTGCCCGTTTCAGTGCACCACAACCACCTGCTCTGTATGTCCCTGGGCAGAAATCTACCCTACGGTATCCTGGGGTGATATATACTGATGAGATATACTGATGAGATATACTGATGAGATATACTGAGATGATATATACTGAGATGATATATACTGATGATATATACTGAGATGATAGATGCTGATGAGATATACTGAGATGATATAAACTACTACTACTACTTTCGGCTGCTCCCGTTAGGGGTCGCCACAGCGGATCATACTGAGATGATATATACTGAGATGATATATACTGAGATGATAGATGTTGATGATATATACTGAGATGATATATACTGATGAGATATACTGAGATGATATATACTGAGATGATATATACTGAGATGATAGATGTTGATGATATATACTGAGATGATATATCCTGATGAGATATACTGATGAGATATACTGAGATGATATATACTGAGATGATATATACTGAGATGATAGATGTTGATGATATATACTGAGATGATATATACTGATGAGATATACTGAGATGATATATACTGATGAGATATACTGAGATGATAGATGCTGATGATATATACTGAGATGAGATATACTGATGATATATACTGAGATGATATATACTGATATATACTGAGATGATAGATGCTGATGATATATACTGAGATGAGATATACTGATGATATATACTGAGATGATAGATGCTGATGATATATACTGAGATGATATACTATACTGACGATATATACTGAGATATATACTGATGAGATATACTGAGATGATATATACTGATGATACATACTGAGGTGATATATACTGAGATGATATATACTGATGAGATATACTGATGAGATATACTGAGATGATATATACTGATGATATATACTGATGATATATACTGATGAGGTATACTGAGATGACATATACTGATGAGATATACTGATGAGATATACTGAGATGATATATACTGATGAGATATACTGAGATGATATACACTGAGATGATATATACTGATGATATAATATACTGAGATGATATATACTGATGATATATACTGATGAGGTATACTGAGATGACATATACTGATGAGATATACTGAGGTGATATATACTGAGATGATAGATGCTGATGATATATACTGAGACGATATATACTGAGATGATATATACTGAGATGATATATATTGACGATATATACTGAGATGATAGATGCTGATGATATATACTGAGACGATATATACTGAGATGATATATACTGAGATGAAAGATGCCGATGAGATATACTGGGATGAATAAGAGTGGGTTCGACTGAAATGTTAGATGGGAGGAGGCGTGAGATGGTGGTGGTGGTGGTGGGGGGGAGGTGTGTGCATCCCTCTTTCTGCAATGTTCCAACACAGGAAATCGTCATGATGTTCACCGTGCCATAACGTGTGCCTGTCTGTCGTAAAAAGCAAGAAGTATTCTCACACTACAGCTGAAGGCCCAGAGAGCTAAGCATACCCTGCAAGTGGCCAGACCGTGCACGTGTATTTATAACAGCAGGGGAGGCCAACTCACAAACTGCACAGGGGGGCTCAGTATCTCGCCAAGAGACACCTCAACACGACACACCGATGCTGCCGGGCAACCAACACGAGTCCCTTCGGTTAAAACAGGGGTCTCTTTAACTGCCGAACACAAGTGCCGGGGATGGAGCTGCTCCGAGGAGAGACGGGCCATTCAACAGACAACACGGCGTTCAGTGGGATGTGGGATGCCCAAAACGAGGCTGGGGGGGGGGGGAGGGGGACGTACACAGATGAGTTAACGACCGATTCATTTACACCGGATGTGAAGACGTGGGGTCTGCCCTTGCTCCAACAACACAGCAATGAGGAAGATGTGGGCTCATCGGCGCTCAGCTGACTTGCCCGAGGAGTCTATCCGGAGTTGGTATCAAGTGCTCCTCGGTGGCACAAGGCTCGTGAGTCATCTTAAAAAGAGACACCAAAATCAAGGCACTCTCCCCTACACCCAATTAAAACTCCTTTATTATAGTGGCACTAAGGACATTACGACTACACAGGCTGCAGAGATACCCACGCTATAGGGGCTACTACCTTCTTCAGGGCAAAATAGTGGGAAGGGGGGGGGCGAGGTGTGTGGGCGGTGTGGGGGGGGGTCAATCTCTTCCTCTGACAAATACTTGGAAAAAAGTGACGGTCTCACATCAGTGATGCCCTATTTCCATGCTTCATCTTCAGAAGAGGGGGAATAATAATAATAATAATAATAATGATAATGAAAGAATGGCAATCACTTTCTCTAGAGAACGAGAGAAGCGAGAGAGTCCTCACGCCCGACTCCTTTTCAGACAGCAGGCTCGGTCGGATCCAGAGGAGGCGAGGAAAGCAGAAGAGGGGAAGCAGAGTAAACGGGGACGAGGGACCAGCGCACGGAGCCAAGCCACACCTCAAAGCCCCCGTATGCATGTAGCGGCTCTCCGCTCTCGGTTCGTTAAACACGGAACGAAAACCCGCACCGCCCTGCAGGTCAGGGATTACACGTGGATGACTCTGTAAGAGAAAACGGCCCAGCAGGGCCGTCGAATCGGAACCGAGTGTGCAGCGGCACCAAGCCACACTTGCCAAAGTAACCGACCGGTGTGCTCAGCAGTTGCCGACAGCGCGGCGTCTGTTGGCGTCTGTTGGCGTCTGTCCCCTCCGGCAGCAGCACCCAAAAAACGCGCATCGGGTCGACACGGCTGACTGGCGACCGAGAGAAGTGTAATTCAGGGCGCATCGCGTCAACATCCGCCAACATCCTCTCCATTAGCCAACCTAATTAGCGCGCGAGGAAGGCGCGTTCGGGGGGGGGGACTGAGGCGCGGCTCCGGCACCGTGCACTTGGCTCAATTAACCAAAGTTAACCAAGAAACGCCGCGTTGAATGGCACCGATGCTTCTGTGCAGTCGAGGAGGAGAAAAAAAACCCCCCAAAACAAAACCCCACTCCACTTATTCTGGCAGGACGCCTCTGCTGGAGCGCATGCGAAACGGAAAGCTGTAAAGCTCGTGCCTCCCTCCGCCAGAATGGAGAAAGAGATAACAAAAAAAGAAGAAGAAGAAGAAGAAGAAGAGAGGCCCCACTTACTTCAAGTATATCATCCGTCGGTGGCGGTCGCGCGCAGGTGTAACGGCTAAGGACTCTCCGGTTCTCCGCTTCTGTGACGTGGGAGCACAAACAGCCGGCCCGGTTCCCCCCGCATGCACCCTATACCAGCCACTTGACGGCCGCGGAGTGACTGAGGCGGGGAGAGGGAGGAGGAGAGTCGGCTCTCCAGCACCACAACACTTTGAACAGCTCCCGCTGACGTCACCCCTCCTCGGTTTACGACGCCACGCCCCTTCTCGGAGGGACCGCCTCCGTCCAGCCGAGACGGAGGAGGAGGGAGAGCCGTGCGTGGACGCCGCATACTACACGCCCGGTGTTGTCAATGGGACGCCGCCATACCGCGCGCGCAAGTTTCCAGGTGAACCAGTGTCCAAACCAATCCGGAACGAACTGTCAGTCGACAAATACTCAAGTTCCCGAAGGACCCCGAAACAGTAATAGTGGGGAGTTGGTTAAGAACAGTCTCTCAGATAATGTATGTCAGCGAATTCGGGGGGGGGGGGCAGTCTGGGAGACCGTCGCCACAGCCGGGACGCGAACCCGTGTCTCCCACTCCGCAAGCGACAACGTTAACCAGTCGACTGAAGGGTCCGGCCCGTTAGTCAGGGACCAACGTGTCTCCCTATCCATGCACGTTACAGTATTAATGAACCCGTTTCCGCCATATATGAATCTGCATAATCACCGCTCCCTTGATGAAGTGTTCCTAACGCTCACTCGGGTGTTAAATGGCGTGTAATAACAACTCATTACTTCCTATTACCTCCATATTAGAGGTGCTTTTATTGCACCCGTTCAAGCGAAGTATTGCATCATACTAAGTGGTTAATAGCGATCATTACTTAATGGTCACCTTACCGTTAGCTACCATTTTTTGTGCCGCCTCAAGTGAAGTGGCGCAAGTAACCACTCAGTGTGATGCGCCAAGGAGCGCAAAGATGGGAAGCAATGGTAAGGTAATCATTAAGTAACGATGTACTCTGGCCAACCCAGTACGAAATACTACTTTACTTCAGGGCGCGCAACACACAACAGTTGGGGCCCAATGGAAAGGTATTCATGAAGTAGTGATTTCTGTGGGGGCCCCAGGCAGAAAATAAACTGCCCCCCCCCCGCTAATCTCGTCCACTTCTGACCGTTCATTGCCACCAACCCCCCCCCAAACCCCTATTAAAGAATCACGTAATAAACATGAATAATGCTCCTGAGGAAAGATGAGGAAGTGATATGGGCAGGGTTTGGCTGTAAAAGAGCATGCGTGCTTAGTCAACCTACCCCGAATATATAAAACAAATACGTACAGCCAATGATCCTACACACTTCATATTGGATATATTCTTGAAATATTCCCTATTTTTTTATTTATACAATTTAATATCCTCCCTAGGCACGGTTGTCATCATACGTTTGAATCAGTATAAACAAAATAGCTTTCACGTGACAGAATGGTTTCCCAAACCTATTTAGACTACATTATATATTAATTAATCTCTGCTGAAGTCTCATTTATTGGCCTATTTACATTTGTGGGCAATGTAGGCCAGCCAGCCAGCCAGCCAACCAACCAATAGACACCTTTATAGGCAAAATAACTTTAAATCAATTATTGGTACTCCATGCTCCAACAAAGAAAAACCGTAGAACAAATTTGGATAACTGTTTGAAAAAAGTTCTAGTTATCTTAGTAAGCTAAGTAAGCAAGCTATACTACTAACATTAGCGTTCACGCTAACTTCATAATCACATAAAAAGAACACCTGCTAACTAACTTTTGGGCCTGCTGTTGGCATCCTTCACATTAATCTTCAATCTCTGGTACACACCTATGTACGTACGACTGTCATGTTTTCATTTATCTTCCCCCCCCCCTCCCGCTACCAGATAGAGAACGCATGCATTTTGATTTTGCACGTGTAGGGAGCTTTCAAAACAAACTTGTGTGAGTCAGGGGCCCCGAGGGGGGTTGAGGATTGAAGTCGTTGCAATTTTGGAGTAAAGTCAGTCAGCCTGTGGGGGCCCCAAGCAATTGCCTTCCTTGCCTATCCGTACATCACGCCTCTGTTCCTAGTAACCACCCAGTATTATGCACTATTTTACTTGAGGGTACAGTTATTATTATGGCAGTAATAAGGAAGTAGTTACATGCCATTTAGCACCTGAGTCAAAAGGTTCACTTGAGCTCATTCTCAGCAGCTGCTCATCAGCCCTGGGGGAGGGCCGATACTGCTAGCAACATGACCAGGTGCTGAAGACAGTCGCAGAGGCCATCTCCAAAGCTGTGGCCAACAACAAGCAAGCCTACAGATAGAGGAACATTGCCTTTATCTGGGCTGGTGAGCAGCCTCAGTCACAGGCTCACAGCCTACATCAGCAGCCAGTTTCCTCACCTCTGCGTCAGATTGGGAGCTGCGAGTCAACTCGAGGGGGCAGCTCACGTTCCCGGATCACATTATGAAAACTTTGTTGAGGCCAGACGTGGTGCTATCGACAGCCTCTTCAAAGCAGGTGCTCCTTATAGAGTTGCCTGTGCCCTGGGAGGACCGGATGGAAGAGGCAAATGAGCCGAAGTGGTCCAAGTACCAGGAGCTGGTGGATCAGTGCCAGAGGAGAGGCTGGGGGGCGCGTTGTGAGCCCATTGAAGTGGGGTGCAGAGGCTTTGCTGGCAGCTCACTGTTCAGGTCTGGCATCACTAGAGCTGCAAAAAGGACAGTTATCAAGTCTACCATGGAGGCTGCAGAGAGGGCCTCCAGATGGCTTTGGATCAGGAGGAGTGATCTGTGGGCCAATGCTGCTGGGACCCAAGCCAGGGCCTGATCAACCCTGGCTGGGTCGTCTGAATGAAGGTGTATAATAATAATAATAATAATAATAATAATAATAATAAACAACATTTTATCTAAAGGCACCTTTCATGAAACTCAAGGTCACCTTACATCAAATACAATAAAACAAAGCCGTAAAAAACATTAGTGCACTCAACAATAAAACAGACAATAAGCAATAGAGCATATATCAGCAGGAGCTAAAAATGAATTTGATGCTGTTAATGCTGTTAAAGTGAGTATGCTAGTTTAAAAACGTGGGTTTTAAGAGAGGTTTTGAATTCTGTAATTGCATTGCAGTAGTCAATGCATGATGTGACCAAAGCATTGACTAAGACTTCCGTGGAGTGTTGTGTTAAAACAGGGCGTAGTCTAGAGATGTTTTGCAGATAGAAAAAGGCAATCCGGGAGACATTGTTTATATGATTGGAAAAGGAAAGGGTACCATCTAGGATAACACCTATCCACTCAGGCTCTTAGATTGAGTGGAGACAGGTATAGTGGCTCCAGCAATGGGGAGTGAGCAAATATTAATTTTTGAGAGTGTAGATTTAGTGCCAATGAAGAGTAGCTCAGTTTTACTACTGTTGAATTTCAGATCATATTTAGTCATCCATATCTGTATATCATGGAGACTGGAGGGGAGAGTGGAAGTGGGCTTAGTGGACACATAAAGCTGTGTATCATCAGCATAGAAGTGGAAATGGATACCATAGTGCCGGAAGATGTTGCCAAGAGGGAGGAGGTAAATAATAAACAGGAGTGGCCCCAACACTCACCCCTGTGGAACTCCATGAGGAACTGTCAAACTTTCTGATTGGTAATTCTGAATTTGCACAAAACGTGTCCTGTCTGTAAGGTAAGAAGCAAACCACTGATACACAGTGGCCCCAACTCCAATGCTAGCCAGACGATCCATGAGGAGCTGATGGGATATAGTAACAAAGGCTGTGCTCAGGTCAAGGAGGATGAGGATAGAGAGTAGACCAGAGTCAGCTGCATGAAGGAGGTTATTAGTGATCTTATCCAGGGCTGTTGCTGTGCTATGTTTGGGGCAAAAGCCAGATTGGAATTGTTCGAAGAAATGATTGTTTTCAAGGCAGATCTTGAGTTGATATGCAACTCTACCCTCTCAAGGATTTTGGAGATGAATGGTAATATGACCCTTGGTGTGGGTTGTACAGTTGACATATTGCGTTAGATCAAAACAATCTAACATTGCTTTAACATCTTTAGTGAACATATTGTCAGTGTTATCAAAATGAACATTTAAACCCCCCATTAGGATTATATTCAGAGATATTGCACTAAGGGTGGTTAAAACTGTTCAGAGTTCAGTGATAAAAATATTTGCTGCCTTAGGTGGTCTGTACAGAGCAGCAATAATGATGGGTGTAGGTCCATAGAGCTTAACAGCCAGCAGTTCAAAGGAACCTTGATCAGGGGAGAGAGAGTAGCATTAGTTTTATACTATCATGATAGATCAGTGCGAGGCCGCCTCCGCCTACTCTGCCTGAAGACCGAGGTTTTCATATGTAAAAAAAGAAGAAAAAAAATCCTGGTGGAGTTGCTGAATTTAGCTGTAGAAAGTCATTCTGTGAGTGCCAGGTTTCCGTGAGACACAAAGAGTTCAGTTTGTGC
The DNA here is from genome assembly GCF_029633865.1 of Lampris incognitus. NCBI lineage: Eukaryota > Metazoa > Chordata > Actinopteri > Lampriformes > Lampridae > Lampris > Lampris incognitus. The sequence continues at coordinate 9,930,775 of NC_079216.1, read as the reverse complement.
TCTATGATGAAGTCATTGACCAGAGGGGCTTTGTTGGTAGTAGATCGGATATTGTAGAGGGCAAACTTATGACAGGTCGTGCATGTATAAACAGCTGATTTAACTAGCGGAGTTAGCATACTGTCACGTCGTACTTTGTCGTGTGGATTGTCATGTGGATAAGAGGCCCGGTGCCTAATAAAATAGTCTGTATGGGGAAAATTCCCAGTGAGCGGGTTAATGACAGATGAGGCCAGTGGGGGAAGCTGTCGGACAAAACAGAATAGTCGGGTGCCACCGTAGGTGGAAACGGAGGTTCCGAGAGGGATGTGTGGGATGTAAACAGTCAGTCACGTGGAGAAGACTGTACAGCATGCTGCAGGTTGGCCCCTAGCATTCAGCTACCCAGCCTGTTCAGGTGGACGCCATCAGTTCTGAAGATGGAAACGATCCCAAAACAGAGTACAATTGTCAAAAACTATATAATGAGTTCTGCAGGTGGAGATGAGTCATGTGTGCAGGCTGAGGATTCTGCTAAAATGCCCTGCTCCACAGGCAAGCGTCAGAATAGGACCTGAAATAAAAACAGACTTTCCAAAAGTATTTAAAAGCTGAAACAGCATCTCTAAAACGGCAGGTCTTGTTGGGTGTTCTTGGTATGCAGTGTTCAGTACCTACCAAAAGTGGTCTAAGGATGGACAACCGCTGAACCAGCAACAGGGTCATGGGTGCTCAAAGCTCATTGGTGCTCGTGGGGGGCAAAGGCTATCGCATCTGTTCTGATCACACAGAAGAGCTACTGTAGCTTAAATTGCAAATTAAATTGAAAACGTGAATGCTGGCTAAGATATAGACCTATGTCAGAACACAGTGCACCACAGTTTTCTGCGTACGGGGCTGTGTAGCAGCAGACTAATCAAAGAGCCCATGCTGACCCCTGTCCACCACTGAAAGCTCATGTATGTCAGCATCAGAACTGGCTCATGGAGCGTGGAATGGCCTGGCCTGATGAATCATGTTTTCTTTTACATCATGTGGATGGATGGGTGAGTGTGCATCATTTACCTGGGGAAGAGATGGCACCAGCATGCACTATGGGAAGAAGGCAGGCTGGTGGAGTCAATAGTCTGGACAATGTTCTGCTGGGAAACTTTGGGTCTTGGTATTCGTGTGGATGCTATTTTGACACGTAAAACCTACCTAAACATTGTTGCAGACCAAGTACACCCCTTCCGGGCAATAGTATTCCCTGTTGGCATGGTCTCTTTCAGTAGGATAATTGTGGGACCCACAGTAATGTTGGACATATTAGGCAATGGACACTGGGCTGCCCCCATTTGCATGTAGTATTTTTATTTTTGGTCATAACCTGATAAATACTCATTTGCAACAATATCTGTAACATTTTAGTTGAATTGTGGTTACAACGAGTAAAGCTCACACTTTGGGCAGTTTAGGGGTCCTTCAGGAAAGGCAGGAGGGCATGTCCGAAAAGCGAGTAGAAAGACACAGCCGGGAGTGCAGCCGCGTTAGCTGATGCGATTGTGTCTCTGTATTGCCAGAAAGAGAAATAAAAGGTTATTTTCAACTTATGCACACCTGGAAATTCCTTATGTATCCAAGTGTGCAACAAATGTTGGAGGCACCGCGGGGATGATTAACGTCGCGCTCAATGTGACCCTCGGGGGCGTGGTTACATCAAATACAATGGATCTGGAGGAGTTGGCAGAGACCGTGTCTCAGAGACTACGGCTTCTGCAACTGGATCTGCTCAAAGAGGTGTGTGCTGAAGCTAAAGTCCTAAGTGCAAACGTCATAACAAGGCGAGCGTTAATCAGACTAATTACTGAATCCTTGGACAATGTGATTAATGATGAAGAGGAGGTTGTGGCAATGTATTACTTAAGGACAATGCTGAAATTAGTTGAGGAAATAAAAGAAAATGCTGGAAACCCTGATAGTGAGGAAAAGACAGAGAGCACAGCACACACCAGCCAAAAAACAGCTACAGACATGAGCTTAGCAGAAAAATACTCACAGTCAAGCTCTGCAGGATGAAGTTTGGAGGCTGAGTGAAAGAGTTAACAGTGCACCTTCGAGTTAAGCTTCAGCTCCACCAAATGTGCTGCCTACAGCTGTGAACAGGCTCCCGGAAGTGACAATAAGAAGATAATTCAAGATCTGTGGCCAGATTGGTGAAAACGGGCAGAAGGACAGACTCTCATACACACATTTGATGTATCAGATTGACAGAGGCCTGAGTAAAGGACGCAGTGAGGCTGAAGTTGTGGATGCTGCAGTCAAATCAATCAGCCCAGGTTTGCGTATTTGTGATATGCTTGAGATAAAAAGTGATCTTACCCTTTCCCAGTTGAAGACAATATTAAAGGGACATTTCAAAGAAGACAGTTCGACAGATCTATATCACAGAATAGTAAACTTAACACAAGACAATCACGGGTCTCCTCAAAACTTCCTCTTTAGAGCAATTAAGTTAAAGGAGAGACTGTTATTTGCTTCAGGAGACGTAGGGTCAGATGAACAGTACAATCCCGAGTGCATCCAGAAGAAATTTTTAAGGTCAGTTAGTATTGTTAAGTGACCCTATCCAGTTCCAGCTTAAGTCTTATCTCGATGATCAGAGAGTGACAGATGAAATATTCATCGACAGGATGAATGAAGCGGCTAGTGCTGAATCAGAAAGACAATCCAAGCAAAGAAAGAACACAAGTAGCAAAGTTCCAAAAATAAATGAACTACTGACAGAAATGCAGACCAATCAGAGCCAAAGCTAGAGTGGGGGTTCAGGAGCTAACTGCTCCTGAACCCCCAGCCTCCATCAACGCAGCATGTCCAGCCTCCATCAATGCAGCATGTACTGAGGTAGAGCATGAACAAGTAACATCCCCAGTGGCCGAAATCTCCAAAGAGAACCTAAAGAAAACTCAAGAGGATGATCCCATCATTGGCAAGGTGCGAGAGTATGTCATGACAGGGCAGTGGCCTCATCTGAGAGGTAGAGACTGGCATGATGACACTTCTGTTCTAGTAAGGGAGAGAAACAAGTTGTATGTCAACAAAGATGAAATTCTGTACAGAAAGTCAGCGGCTCGTGATCAACTAGTGTTGCCCAAAATATTTCATCCGCTGATCTACAGGGAACCGCATGAGGAAATGGGGCACCTAAGAGTAGAGCGGACACTCAGCTTGATCTGTGATCGATTGTATTGGCCTCATATGCAAAGAGTGGTTGACCATTATGTGACCAAGGTGTGTAGCTGCCTGAAACGCAAGTGTCTGAACAAGCCAACAAGAGCACCGCTGGTTAATGCAGTCACCACATACCCATTTGAGATAGTTTCAATAGACTATCTGCATCTGGAAAGCTGTAAAGGATTCTAGTATATCCTAGTTGTCATAGATCATTTCACGCGCTATGCCCAGGCATACGCATGTACCAACAAGTCAGCAAAAACCGCTGCTGAAAAGATCTTTGGAGACTTTGTACTCAAGTTTGGATTTCCTGCCAAGGTGCATCATGATCAGGGCAAGGAGTTCGAGAATAAGCTGTTTTCCAAGCTGGAAGAATACTGCAGCATCCATGGCTCACGCACAACACCTTACCACCCAGCTGGAAGTGGGCAGGTTGAGATTTAATTGTATACTCCTGTCCATGAAACCTGACAGAGGAAGCCAAGTCAGATTGGAAGAGCTCCTTAGCCAAGGTTGTACATGCGTATAACTGTACATGCAGTGAAGCGACAGGATATGCTCCATATTACCTCCTCTATGGTAGAAACCCCCAGCTACCTGTGGACATTATGCTTGGCCTGACACCAAGTGACCAGAGCACCTCTCACAGTGAATATGCCAGTAAGTGGAGAAGGCAGATGCAAGAAGCATATAGGCTGGCATCAAAGACGGCTCAGAGGGAGCAAAAGAGAGCAAAGAAGCAGAATGACCAGAAGACTTATGGAGCAGAACTGCAGCCAGGGTGTAGAGTATTAGTGCAGAACTTCAGGGAGGGAGAGGGACCCGGGAAGCTCAAGTCTTATGGGAGGAGCAAGTCCATGTTGTGACTGAGAGGAAGCACGAGGACAGTCCTGTCTACGTAATATGACCCGAGAGAGGCTCAGGAAAGACTAGAGTCCTGCACAGGAACCTATTATTGCCCTGTGACTTCTACCTGTGGGAGAAGATAGCCAGGAGAGAAAGAAAGTGGAAAAAAATAAAGCTTTTGTGATGTCAAAAAAAAAAAAAAAAAAAAGAAACAAAGATACATCATGTCAGAGATTTCTCCACGTCTTTTTGAAAATTCATGTGAAAAACATTCAGATACATTTTAGGGGAAAAAGAAAAATACAAAACTTAAAATAACCTGGTTGCATTAGTGTGCAAACCCCTAAACTAATCCTTTGTTGAGGCACCTTATGATTTTCTAACATCACTCAGTCTTTTTGGATTAGAGTCTATCAGCTTGGCACATCTTGACTTGGCAATATTTTCCCACTCTTCTGTGCAAAAACGTTCAAAATCCGTCAAATTGCGAGGGCATCTCCTGTGTACAGCCCTCTTCAGGTCACCCCACAGATTTTCAATTGGATTCAGGTCTGGGCTCTGCCTGGGCCATTCCAAAATGTTAATCTTTTGGTGAAGCCATTCCTTTGTTGATGTGGATGTATGCTTTTGTCATTGTTATGCTGAAAGGTGAAACTCCTCTTCATCTTTCTCGCAGATGCCTGAAGGTTTCGCGAACTACACACGAGTATTTCCACCTTGACAAAAGCCCCAGTTCTGGCTGAAGAAAAGAAGCCCCAAAGCATGATGCTGCCACCACCATGCTTCATTGTGGGTATCATGTTTTTTTGGTGATGTGATGTGTTGGTTTTGCCCTCTGCATCTGCCTAGCTGATTTATTTGGAAGACCCGCTGGGGTCTTTCCTGTTCGGCTAGAGCCACTGGCTATTACGCTCTGCCACCTCTGATGTTTCCTTGATGGCCGGCGTCGGGCTTGTCCGCTGGTCCCCAGGTCCCTCATCAGCCTTAGGGTTGATGTTGCCATGAAGCGTCGACATCCAAATTCTACAGGGCTGATCTTTGCTCTACAACCTCCGCTGCAAGCTCTCTATATCAGTGTCTTTCTTTCGAAAGATTCCTGCACAGCAGCTTCCTAAGGGACTGAGCTCCACAAAATACACTATGCACTGAGAGTTGGATCACAGGACCAGATCAGGCCTCAAGTTGGTGATGGCTATCTCTGATGGAACGGTAAGTTGTTGGCCCACGCCTGCCAGCATCTGCCAGTCCTGGGCTGCCTCCAGCTGTCCAAACCTGGCCCCTGGTGGAATCTTCCTTTGTCTTTGTTCCCCTTCCTGAACAAAGGCAATTGGCATAACTGGGCTGGTTGTTCTGGGTGGCAAGGCATTGTTGGTTATTCTCCTGCTTTCCAGAGTCGCTGCCAGGCACTTGAGCACTTGATTGCGTCTCCACGTGTACCATCCTTGGCAAAGGCTCACTTTACACCCAGTGAGGATGTGTCTAATTTTCACACTAGCCAAAAAACCCGCTAACATCCGCCTTTGGTCAATGTAACATTCACCACCAAAGGTGGATATTAGCAGGGGTTTTTTTTTGGCCAGTGTGAACAGGTTATAATTTATGTGTAGTTGTCACAGATCAGAGAAAACCCACATGCAGAATGACTAAGCAGAGACAGGAGATAGGCTCAAGAGTGACTTTACTGATAAAAAAGGCAACAGATACAATCAGGCGGGATACAAAGCAGGCAGGGAGCACAAACTATGATCTGACAAACAACAAGGGCCAACGGACCAGAATATATACTGGGGTAACGAAACAGACAAGCAACAAGTGTGGCAGAATGAGCAACTGATAGGCTGACAAATAATGCAGGGGGTGTGCCAGTGGGTGGAGACAGTGTACTGGTGGGAACAGCTGACAGGTGCTGATTGAAGAAGGAGTGGAGGGTTGTGTGCAGGAGAAGCAGCAGGAGGGGGGGGGGGTAAGACGAGCAGGAAGCTCCAGCAGAGTCCATGACAGTAGCTGGTGTTGAACACGGGGCATGATGGATTTTCACCCAGCCATTCGTTGAGATTTTTAAGGTTAGGAAGAATATTGTAGGTTGCTCGAATGAGGAAACTTATCCTGCTTGACTCCATCTGCCACATATCCTTCCAGCTGATCTTACATTTTTCCACACTCTTCTATCTCATCCACTGGCCCTGTTTAGCATGCGACACAGCCTTGGTAAACCTATTCGACTCCTCCTGTCGACAGATTTCAGCCACGACCAACTTCTGCCATTCTAGTGAGGATGCCTTGTTCCAGCAAGGTCATTTTCTGCCAAGCCCCGAGCCCCCTCCTCCATATTGGGCTTGGCCCATGATGTCACCATAGTGGGGAGCAGATTTTGCCTGCTGAGCCACATTCTTAGCCATCCATTTCTTTCCTTTTGCCAGGGTTGGGGCAGTAGCTTGGATCACAATGTCCCTTCATTCCTCCAGAGTCATCTCTAGTCTCACTTTAGTGCACTCTTCCATGAGGCTAGAGAGGGACAGCGGGAGTAGCCCCTGATCATACAAGCATATGCTGCTAAGGTTTTGAGAAACACCTAACCATTTTCTCACATAAGAGCTGATCGTCCTTTTGAACTTTTCGACTTTTGTGAGGGTGACGTCATACATGGTTGGTGGCCTTAAAAGGTGAGGTAGTAAATTAAACTGCAGGCACCAGATTTTCAGCTTGCAGCATAGATTGGTCGATGTTCTCCAGACCTTTAATGATTTCTTTCCTAAGCTCATATGTCTGATCAGTGTTCTTCAGTTTTGAGTCATACCATCTTCCCAGACTTTTGATTGGCTTCTCTAACACAGTTGAAATGGGTTCTTGATCGACAGAAAACCCTTGTTCTGTCAGTTTGCCTTTGATTATAGAGATACTTCTCCATTTGGACTGCTTGAATTTCATTCTGGCCCCAGTGATGTTCTCTTGAAGCTTCCCTGGAAGGTGTGTGGTGCAAGGTGCTGTTGTTGTCATGTCATCCATGTAGGCTCTGATGGATGGTACATGGACTCCAGATTTTAGCCACTTGCCACCCACCACCCACTTGGAGGCCCTTATGATGACTTCCATCATCATGGTGAAAGCCAATGGGGAGATGGTACACCCTGCAATTATGCCAATCTCCATGCAGGGCCATGTAGTGGTAAAGTCTGGCATGCTGAAACAAAGCTGCCGATCTTGGCAATAGGCCTCGACAAGGTTTCTGATGGCCTCTGTTATCCTGAAGAAGTCAAAGAATGCCCAAAGGAAACTGAGGGACAGATCCTATTTGGTGGCAAATCATGCTGGTGAGTTCGAGGCATCCAGAGAACCCTGGGATGCCGGCATTTTGGACTGTTGCATCCACAACGTTGTTTCTCTCCAGATAGCTGGTCATTCTCTGAGCTATAACTCTGAAGAAAGATGTTTTCTTTTCTTTCTTTTTTTCAAAATTTAGCTGAGCTTGGATGTTTTTTTCATGTGAAAAGGCCTCCATCTTGCTACCCTACCCCATAAGGCCAGGCATATGGAGAATATGGGAGATTTTTGTCACATGTAGGGAGAAACCAGTACTTGCCAGAAATTACTGCAGCTCCTTTAATGCTGCCGTTGGCCTCTTGGCAGCCTCTCTGTCCAGTTTTCTCCTTGTCTTCTCATCAATTTTGGAGGGATGTCATGTTCTTTGTTACTGTTGTGCCATATTTTCTCCACTTGTTGATGATTGTCTTCACTGTGTTCCATGGTATATCTAATGCCTTGAGAGTTCTTTTGTACCCCTCTTCTGATTGATACGTTTCAACAGTGAGATCCCATTCATGCTATGCAAGCTCTTTGTGGACCGTGGCTTTTGCAGTTGGATGCAACCAAAAAGAGGTCAGCAAAATGTCACAGGAAGCGTTGTACTTTATTTGGGGTTAATCAGAGCCACTTTGATTGATGATAGGTGTATACTAACTACTATTTGAGTTTGAATGTGATTGGTTAACTCTAGGTTATTATATGTTTTGTATTTTCTTCCCCCTAAAATGTATCTGATTGTTTTTCGCTTTATTTATATAGGTTGTAATTTCCGGAAAAAAACTGAAAATTTTTCTGGCATGATTTATCTTTGTTTCATTTTTTACATCACAAAAACCTGCCATTTTAACGTGGGTGTACATAGACTTTCTATATCCACTGTAAGTGCAGTAAATGGGGCCTAAATGTGAATGTGCAGGTCCCAAAATACTACCAATGTATCGATATATGAAGACGTCAATGTGAACATCTGCTAATCTGCAAAGCTAATTTCCCAGCGATTCCAGTGCCAGAACGGATGGACATGAAATGAGACGTATTCAACAACTGGACATTCTTTAGAGCACAATGGGAAAACTACGAGATTGCAAATGGACTGAATGAAAAGGATGACAAAATCCGCGTGGCTACTCTGCTAACCATGATGGGTAAGGAATGCCATATGCTGCAACGGCCCCTTCACATGACAGACGTAGACAGATGCAAACCTGATAAGATTCTAGATGCACTTGAAAAGCACCACAGCATCTACCGTCATTGATCACCACAAACAGAACTTCAGCTGACATGGCATCCCTCACACTGTCATCTCAGACAACGCCCCCCCCCCCCTCTCTGGACTTGACTTTCAGACCTTCTCAAATGACTGGGACTTCCGACACGTAACATCATCACCATACCACAGCCAAAGCAATGGCAAGGTGGAGTCAGCTGTCAAAATAGCCAAAGGGACTTGACAGCTCCCCGGCTCAGCGGCTCATGTCCAGACGCACGCACACACACCTGCCCTCCAAAGATCTTCTGCTTCAACCTCGGGTAGTGCAAAATGTGGTCACGAAGAAGCACAGAAAGGGGCTTATTTCCAAGCACCACTATGATGCACATGCCCATGACATGCCAGTGATCATTCAAGGGGAGACAGTCCGAGTCTTGCTACGACCCAATGTGCCCAACAATGCATGGTCCCTTGGAATCTGCACTGACCAGAAGAGTGACAGATCATATGAGGTGCTGGTACATGGTAAAACATACCGAAGAAACAGGAAACACATCTGCTCAGTGGACGAAACACTCAGACCTTCACCACTAGAAAACCCTGAAGAGGATGATGACTGGGCGAGTTGGGGTGGAGCTGTAGTGGCTGACGATCCAGAGGGTCCCGCTCCAGCACTGGCTGAAAACAGTCCAGGCTGCAGACCTTGAGCCTCAAGGTCTCCGCCAAACCAGGACCAGGAAAAACATCAGGCCAACAGAGAGGTACATCAAAGACTATGTGACTTGAACATGGACTTATATAAAAAAAAAAGAGAGAGAGAGAGAGGCATGAGAATGTAATGTTTATCATCTGATTTACTGTTCGCTGTTTATTGAGTAGCCACTGCAAGGACTAAAAGTTTGATAAGGTAATATTTATCATCTGAGTTACTGTTAATTGTTTATTCAGTAGCCACTGCTAGAACTCACTGTTTAAGTTTTATATCTCTGAGAGAATCACTTTCATTTGTTATGTGAAGGGAGATGTTACGAGAGTTGGCCTGTAGGTGGCAACACTGTGTTAATCTTACGCATCTGTGCTCTACTAGCAGGGGTGGACGAATCATGAATTCATTAGCTAGCCCGCTGGGCAAGTGAATGCTCCAATGTGCTTACCCAGTCCAATTTTTATGTTGCCCAGAATCTTTGTACAGTATGCGGCTCATATATCGTACCAACCATCTATAACACTGCATTCTTATTTACTATCATCCCATGGGTATATATATTTGAGTTTTTTATTTCCTGTATAAATAAAATATATTCAGAATTAGTATATAAAATATATCTTCATAAAAGGCTTTCCCACACTGAAACATTTTAATTTTCATTTACATGTCATGATTCACATTTTCATTTCTTCAGTTTCATTTACATTTCAGTTTATGTTTACTCAAATCCAACGAAGTCCTCGTCACTATCAGAAAGAAGAAAGAGTTCAGATGCCCCACTAGGGGCATCTGCACTCTTAAGATCCTCCAAACTAACTAATGTGGTTACTGGTGCACCATCCACAACACTTAGAAAGATCGTTTCTTCTTCAACAACAGCCCTGTCTGTCAGCTAATACGCATATGAATTTCGCCTGTTTGACCTCTTCTTTCAAATCAATTAACATTTTTCTGGGCAATGCATTGTATGAAACGTGAGCCAGCTTTTCTTGTCAAATAGTTTGACCCCAAATCAAGTCCATTTTTTGTCCTGGACGCTGCACAGTAGTTCGTAATCAGTGAGAATTTTCGCCCCTTTTGGCGCACGCATAAGCAGCGTTGAAGAGGTTTCTCGTGTTAAACAGCTTTTGTGGCCCGCACTACAATCATGGCTTTTAATTGGGTCAACTCGAGAGTCGGATAGTCCTGTAAAAAAGGGACTTGTTTTGTCCGCGATGTCCGGGTGCTTCCTGCACACAGTGCAAAACATTTTTGGTGCAGTCTCCTCGTCGCTGTCGTCCTTGCCCTCGGTGGATAGCCATTTGAAAGTCTTTGACCAGTGCGTTTGATATTTCCGTCGACCCTCGTCGGCTGCGTCAGGTTTCGATACATTAAATCAGGGGTCCCCAATTACTTTTCATAGCGGGCCACTTTTAGGGCCACTTTTAAAACCACGGGCCACTCAACCTCCAGCAGCATGTTGTTCGTTAGTTTGTTTTGGTGTCGATACGTTGCAGGTATTATAATTTAAACAGAGATTTTTCATCTATTTTTCGATATATTACTAGTCTTACATTTACTAAGAAATTAAAAAAAAATCTTTTTGGTAGGGAAATAAAAAAAATTCTTCCTTCTGGCATTTCTCCAAAAATTTTCGCGGACCATAAATCAACCTGTCACGGGCCGGACGTGGCCCGCGGGCCGCCTATTGGGGACCCCTGCATTAAATCCACATCTCCAAAACGAATACGCGCCTCCTTCGGCTTCGACGTGACGCCACTAACGTAAATTAGAAGGCTAAATAGACTAAAACAACGTCAACGATATATTTTCATTTTACTTCCATCTAAAATATGTCGATAGCTATCCAGAATATCTAACGTTAGCTAACGTTGCTGCTTGGCTAGCTAGTTCATTTTAGCTAACAATTGTGGCTGTTAGCTAACATTAGCTAGCTAGCAAACGTTGCTGCGCTAGTTAATTTAGCTAACAGCTAGCTAACCAATGTGGTTATTGTAATGATCTGTGCCCTCTGGCTATGTTAACTTATAACATTAATAAAGCAAGGACGACTTCTCTCGTGCTGGGTGTTTATTCACCGACCGGATTCCGACTGACGTTGTTACGTACATCACGTGACTTTGTTGTGGCGCTACGGAAAGCCGTAAGGGACATTAGCAAATCAAATATTACTAGCAAATATTACATCTCCCTTTTTCTGAAAAGTGCTGCTTTCTCTGCAGAGATACAGACCACGTTGAGCACGTTTATAAGCGAATACAATCTTAATAAGAAAGAATATGAAAGTGGAACTCTTATATAACTGGACTGCAACAAAGTAGTGTAAAACATTTCCTTCACTGTCTAAATGTGACACCGTAATAACATTTCATCTTTTTTTTCATTTCATTACTGGTAACTGCAAACAGCAGGTAGGTACACAAGGTAAGTGAACGCTGTAAATATTTCTTTTCAAAACATAGCAGGTATAGTACAGGTTGGTGTAAAATTCTCTTTTTTTAACATTCATAAGTCAAGGATTTGTCTTGGTTTGATCGTGCGACCTGACCTCGTGGTGTAACCAGGCTGTGTGTCTGGTTGTCGCTGATTGTTCGTGTCTGGAGGTTCAGCATGCTCTTGCTGATGGGCTTGTGTGTTGTTGTTAGCGCTGGTAACAGTCTGCTGTGAAGTGTGTGTGTGCGTAGTGTGAGTGTTCACTCTGCTTTGTCGCAGGTGTTGACGGTTGCGTTGGTAGATCTGACCTTCTTTGGTTTGGATGTGGTAGCTCCTGTCTGTGTTCGCTGGTCTTTCCACAGTTGCAGGTCTCCAGGATCCATCCTTCTGCCGGAAGCGGATTGGTGTGCCTGCGGGCAGGTGGGGCAGAGGTTTGGCTGTTCGGTTGTAGTATGCCTGCTGGCGCTGTTGACATACCTCTCTCCTTTTGTGAACATCCTCCTGACTGGCGATCTGTGGCTGCAGGTGTTTTGCTGTTGATGGGAGAATGGACCGCAGCCTCCGACTCATCAGTAGCTGTGCCGGTGATTTCAGGTTGTCCACCGGTGTGTTGCGATACTCCAGTAAGCTCATGTAGGGGTCTTTGTTCTCAGCTTTGGCTTTGTCCAGGATGCGTTTGGCCGTCTGGACAGTCTTCTCGGAGAGGCCGTTGCTCTGTGGGTAGTGGGGGCTTGTGGTGGTGTGTGAGAAACCCCATGTCTGTGAGAAGTTGCGGAACTCACCAGAGCTGTAGCACGGACCGTTGTCGCTGATGATAGTCTCGGGGATTCCGTGTCGAGCCATTGCTGCTTTCAGCTTCATGATGACGGCAGATGAGGTGCAGCTGTAAAGTCTTTCTAGCTCGAAGAATCTGGAGTAGTAGTCCACAGTGACTATGAAGTCCTGTGAGTTCCATGTGAATAGGTCTGTGCCTATCACTTGCCACGGCCGCTCGGGTATGGCGTGTGACATCATTGGTTCCTTTGCATTTGCGCTGCGCCGTTCTTGGCATATGCTGCAGTCTGCTACCGCATCCTCGATCTGTTTCCCCATGCCAGGCCAGAACAGTAAGTCTCTTGCTCGGCATTTGCTTTTTTCCACGCCGAGGTGGCCGGCATGGATGCGCTGTATCATGTCCTTGCGAAGCTTTTGGGGGACAATGATTCTCTCACCTTTGAACAGGATACCGTCCATTTCTGAGATTTCTGCTCTGTGGTTCCAGTATTCCTGGATGCTGGGCGGGCACTTTTTCTTTGTGTCTGGCCAGCCAGTGAGTGTGGCTCGTCTGAGTGCGGTGAGCTGTGGATCTTGCGCTGTTTCCTGCTTGATTTCTGTGAGTCTTGTGTCGCTCACAGGGATGTTGCTGAGGACTGTGTGCACTTGGGCCTCCATCCCTTCCTGTAGGTCACTGTCGTGGTGTTCTATTGACTTGCGTGACAGTGTGTCGGCCACCGGTATGTCCTTACCGGGGCGGTGGATGATTTGGATGTCGTATTTTTGGAGCGCCAGGATCATCCGTTGCAGCCGGGGTGGTGCTGCTGCCAGTGGCTTTTTTAGTATTGCCTCCAGAGGCTTGTGGTCTGACTCCACAATCACTTTTCGTCCGTACATGTACTCGTGGAACCTCTTGCAGCCGAAGACCACAGCGTAGAGCTCCTTCTCTATCTGTGCGTAGTTTTCTTCAGTGCTGTTGAGTGACTTGGACGCATAGGCAATTGGTTTGCCATCTTGGAGCATGACAGCCCCAAGGCCACTTTTGGATGCATCCACTTGGAGTCGCAGCTCTTTCTGCGGGTCGAAATATGAGAGTACTGGACCTGGGTGCTGTGTAATGAGATTCTTCATCTCTTGGAACGCCTTGTCGTGGACTGCATCCCACACAAACTCACTGTCCTGTTTCAGAAGCTGTCTGAGGGGTGAGTTTATCTGTGAGAGGTGTGGAGCAAATCTGGCGAGGTAGTTGATCATGCCGAGGACTGTCTCCAGCTCTGCTTTGTTCTGTGGGGGTTGCATGTCCTTGACCGCCTTCACCTTGTGTGGGTCTGGTTTGATGCCTTCGTGTGAGAGCGTGTGGCCGAAGTAGCTTACCTCGGACACGCATATGTGACACTTGTCGGGGTTGAGCCTCACCCCTCGCTCCCTTGTGCGCTTCAGCATCGCTCTGAGACGCTGGTCATGTTCCTCTTTAGTCTTGCCGAACACTAGTATATCGTCCACTATGGCCGTCACACCGTCCAATCCTTCATATGTTTCATCCACGCGTCTCTGGAACTCGTCTTGAGCGGACACGATTCCGAATGGCAGTCTGAGGAAACGATACCTGCCAAACACTGTGTTAAATGTCGTCAACATTGAGGATTCAGTGCTCAGTTTGATGGCCCAATAGCCTGACCGCGCGTCTAACACGCTAAAGTACTCAGCTCCAGCAAGCTTTGTGGTGGCGTCCTCCAGCGTGGGGAGGGGGTAGTGAGGTCGTTGTATCACTTTGTTAAGAGCTCTGGGGTCTAAACACACTCTAAGTTTGCCTGTCTTTGGCTTCTCAACAATGACGAGTGCGTTCACCCATTCTGTGGGTTCTGTTACCTTACAGATTATGCCGCCTTTCTCCATGCTGTCAAGCTCGTCCCTCAGTTTGCTGCGTAGGGCGATGGGGATTCTGCGTGGCGGGCAGACGACCGGCGTTGCATCTGGTGTGACGCGGAAGGTGCACTCGCCTGGGAACTCTCCTATTCCCTGGAAAACATCTGCATACTCATCCATTATGCTCTGTGATGTGACATTGTTTTCCTCGCTCACAGCCATCACTATTTTTACCAAGTTTAGGTCACGGCATGTTTTCATTGCCATGACTGGTGGGGCGTTTGTGTCAATGACGTAAAAGTCCAGCATCATTGCATTGTCTCTGTACTTACATTTGAGTTTGCATGTGCCTTTCACGCTCAGCGCGCCTCCTCCATATTCAGTGAGTCTGTGTATTGCTGGTTTCAGTGTCACATTTTTGAACAGCGCCTGGAACAGGTTGGTGGGAATAGTATTGGCCTGTGCCCCAGTGTCTAGTTTAAACTTTACCTTCTGTGGAGGTGTGCCAATTCCAACCTCTACGTAAGCCTGCTCGTTGCTTTTTCCGTTGTTCTCTATTGAGATGCAGTCTATGTACAGCTCTGTCTGTTCTCCCACAGCGGTGCTCTCCACTGTAATGTTGTCGAAGTACAGTTCTTCCTGCTCTCTGTCAGTGGTGTACTCTTCTGGGTTCTCTCCGACGGCATGTACTGTGCCGCGGTAGTACTTTGTCTGTCCCTGGGAGCTAGACTTGCATACTTTAGCAAAATGATTGAGCTTCTTGCATTTAATGCATTGTTTACCCTTAGCTGGGCAAGTGGCTTTAGTGCCGTGTAGCCCTCCACAATAGCTACACGCCCTAGCGGCGGTGCTAACGTTACCCTCCCTTTGTCTGAAGTTAGCGTTAGCTGCTTTGGGTGCGTTCGGTTTGTAAGTCTTTCTGCCTATTGCGTGCACCGTTTCATGTGTGCTGCCCTGGCCCATAGACTTTAGCTGTTGCTTTGCTAGCTCGTGTGAGCGGGCTACATCTATGGCCTTTTCTAGCGTTAGCTCAGCTCCCTGGCTAAGTAGCTTTTCTCTCACTCTGGGTGAGTTGGTGGCAAACACGATGCGGTCCCTGACCATCTCGTCGGCATTTGGGTAGCCACAGTCTTTGACTAGGAGCTTTAGCTCAGTTACAAATCGTTCGAAGGATTCACTCTCTCCCTGCATCTTTTCATGAAATTTATATCTGGCATAAATCGGGTTTGCTTTGGGGGTGATGTACTCAGTGTACTTATCGTAGTACGTTTCTAGCTTCTTGGCTTGTTCTCCGCTGAGTGTCCAAGTGTTGTGCACATCGCGCCCTTTTTCCCCTATCCAGAGCAGGAGGTAGCTGCATTTCTCCTCTTCATTCTTCCCGCGCAGGGGGCCCTTGAACATTAGCTCCGTTGTTTGCCGAAATCGTCTCCATGCTTCAGGTAAGTTCGCCGATTCCCAGTCCATCCGTGGAGCTGGAACGCCGTACGAATCCATATTGGGTATTTAAACTCCACTACTCTGACACCATGTAATGATCTGTGCCCTCTGGCTATGTTAACTTATAACATTAATAAAGCAAGGACGACTTCTCTCGTGCTGGGTGTTTATTCATCGACCGGATTCCGACTGACGTTGTTACGTACATCACGTGACTTTGTTGTGGCGCTACGGAAAGCCGTAAGGGACATTAGCAAATCAAATATTACTAGCAAATATTACAGTTATGTTCGCTAACTATTCTAATAAATCAACTACCTCAGCCATCAGTACATTAGTACACGCTACTAATTAGCCAGCCAACGCAATTTAGCACTTACCAATTGCCGTAACTTGTGGTAGTTCTCCGTAGGGTCGCTGGGGTAGATTCCACTGTACGGGGTAATAACTCAAGAGGCCTCGCCTCGCAGACGTCCGGCAGCGCAGACGCGAGTGTGTGCGCACCAGTGATACGCAGCAGTAGCGATCCCGCCAGAAATTCAAGAGCCAATCGGAATGTCTAGTACTGCGTTTTCAAAAATAAACCGCGAATGAAGATTTTGTGTCGGTATTTACAGCCAATGGTGAGCCGACATGATTTTTTTTTGGTCAACAGAGGAGGGGAAAAAGTTGTAGACAGTTTAACGTTAGTCACTTGTCCGCCGGGCTTTTAAGTATTGTAACGTGCATGGATAAGAAGACACGCTGGCCGCTGGCTCTCGGGTCTGACCCTTTAGTCTAGCGGTTAGCGATGTCTCCTGCGGTGCGGGCTATACGGGTTCGCTTCCCGGCCGCGGCAGTTCCTGTGGTTGCGTTGTCCCCCGAATTCGCTACAGTATTAACAAGTGGTAGCCGAGGCACTTAATCAGCTTGTCCCGGGCTACCGACTTGTCCTCCCCAGACTAGACAAGAGAAGTAGAATGATTGCACCAACGTACAAGGCATGTTCTGTACTATGTCCCAGAGTTATAAGCAAGGCTTCATAAACCCACGTATCTGCATGGACATTTCAACAGTGCTCACCTCAGTTACCAGTGTGCTTTGCTTTCCCCAGACAAGATATGACTTCACACCAAGTAGATGCACAAAACTAGCGTTTGACTTTTATGCGGCGTCCTCTGATGGTGAAGATAGTGTAGTGAATTCGGGGGGCAGCCTCCGGGAGCCGCCGCAGCCTGGACGCGAACCCGGATCTCCCGAACCATGGGTGACAACGTTAACCAGTCGACCAAAGGGTCAGACCCATGAACCAAGGGCTAGTGAGTCTCTTCATCCGTGATCGTATCAATATTAATGCTGTGACAACTTACCCATGTGACAAGAAGCCCCGGTTTCCCCTATAGCTGTGGCCCTGTGATGGCCTGGCGGCCTGTCCAGGGTGTCACCCCGCCTACCGCCCAGTGACTGCTGGGTAGGCTCCAGCATCCCTGCGACCCTGAGAGCAGGATAAGCGGTTTGGATACTGGATGGATGGATGGTTGCTCTGTGTGTGTGTGTGTGTGTGTGTGTGTGTGTGTGTGTGTGTGTGTGTGTGCGTGCGTGCGTGCGTGCGTGCGTGCGTGCGTGCGTGCGTGCGCGCGCGGTTTATGTGGCCGCCGTGCCAGGCCATGAGATGCTGTTAATGTTCGTCTTGGAGCCTGCAACATTAGCTCTGATTATGCAGAAGGCTTGCGTGATTAAACTGTGCTTGCATCCAGACAAGCAGTGTTGTAATGGCCTATTTTGGTTCGGAACCGAGTATGATTGGTCTTGGTTGGGCTAGGGCCACCTGATTTTCTCTGTGCCCACCCACGCTGTGATTTCCGCCAACGCTGTTGTTTCGGATGAGTTACAGGGAGCAGTCTATCGCCTCTCCTCCTCATGGTTCTGCTTCAAGGTCTCCTCCGTAGACAACGGCGGGGTCTCCGTGGCAGCCTCGCTATGTAAAGGGCTCCGCCTACGGTCACGTCCTCAACATGTAACCGCGTGTCGAGGCTACGCGGACACCGCAACAGCCGTGACTGGTTTGTTTGCCACTTACTCGCTATGTGCTCTGGACTCTTGTTAGTCATCGTTTAAGTTGAGACCTTTATTCTGGCGACGGACTTTTATTTTGAAGTACTTCCTTCGCGACCGGCAAATTGTAATCAGGAAGTGTTATACCGTCTTACCAGTGCCGCAAGACGTTTCTTACGTCTTGATACACTGTGCTGGTCTCGGAGGATCTGAGCAATAACCCAACTATCCAGTCAGCTAATCTTTTTTTTTGCCAAATGACACCATAAACTTCACTCCGCCTCCTGAAATGATTGATTGCCGAAGAGTTTAACTGACTGGATAGTTGGGTTATTGCCCAGATCCTCCGAGACCAGCACACACGATGTGTTTCCGGCCATTCCTTCCGTCTCTCGCATAAAGCCAACAGCCAGGGTGAGTCCCCGAGCCTCCTGGCCGCCTGGTAGAACCCGATAATGTAATAAATCCCTGATAATGTAATAAAACATGCACTTGAGGCCATTGAAGATGCAATAAAACCTGATAATGTAATAACTCCCTGATAATGTAATAAAGTGTATTTCCCGATAATGTAATAATCTATATATCATAGCTAACCCTAACCCTAAACCCTAACCCTAATAACGTCCCGTTAGTGTAACACGTTATTACATTATTGGTAAAAAGTTTATTACATTATTGGGACATGCACTTTATTACATTATCAGGAAGTTATTACATTATCAGGTTTTATTGCATTTTCAGTGGACTCAAGAGCAGATTTTTATTACATTATCGGGGTTATTACATTATTGGGAATTTATTACATTATCAGGTTCTTCATGCCTCAACATGTCCAACATGTGTGTGAGGACAACATGGTCTCGCACGTCATCTCCCTCTCTAACGTAATAGTGTCCTTCTCGATAATGCCAACATTAGCTCATCTAACCAAAGCCAATTCCATTGCAAAACTTCTCTTCGCTGCCTTTGTTGCCAGTGAATCTGGCAGATGGTCGCGATTCGTTTCGTACTTCGGCGAGTGATTTGTCTACGCGCCATGGCGTAGCGTGTACGACACTGCCATCTAGTGTGCAGGGGGGGTCTTATAACAGCCTACGGGTCACGTCAACTCTGCAGCAAAAATCAAACTACTCCGTCGGCACCTACGGCAGGGCCCCACGGTCACCTCGACGCAGAACCATAAATCTCGCCTGAGGACCCAATAAAGTTGACAGTAATTGCTGCCACTACCAACTCTGTGTGTGTGTGTGTGCCTGTTTGAGCGAGATCTGTTAGTAATGGTAAATTGACTGCATTTTATGTACCGTTTTCTAGCGACAGCCACTCAAAGCGCTTCACAGTTAATTAACGCCTCACATTCACCCACGCACCATGCAAGGTAACAACCAGCTCACCGGGAGCGGTTTGTTGTCTTGCTCGGGGACACTTCAGCAGCCGAGAATCGAACCGGCAACCCTCCAGTTATCAGCTACTGTTGCTTGTGTGTGAGATCTGCTGTTTGCTCATGTGAGAGAGAGAGAGAGAGAGAGAGAGAGAGAGAGAGAGAGAGAGAGAGAGAGAGAGAGAGAGAGAGAGAGAGAGAGAGAGAGAGAGAGAGAGAGAGAGAGAGAGAGAGAGAGAGAGAGAGAGAGTCATAAATTATTGGGTGTTGGCATTCCCCTAAGAAAGAACTGTCGGCAGCATTTAAACTCGTGATCACGTGCCATGAAGAGCCATGTGTATACACACTATACATAAATTCACTAATTGGAACATTCTCAGCCAAATAGGGGAGGACTAATTAGTGAAATCAGGTCGTGTGGTGCTAAGTCGGAGTGAACATCCAAAGGTACATGGCTGTCTATGGCACACGATTGAGTCCCGCTGGTTTTGAGTGTGCTGCGGCAACCTTCTCGGATTTTCTTAGCGGGATTACTGAGCATGCGTCAAGACACCGTGGCTAATGCCTCAGACAATAAGGGAGCTTACTTTGTAAATGTGAAACAGCTCATGAACCTGACTCCTAACTTAGCCACACACTAAAAGGCATTTTATCTCACGTTTAGCTGTAACATATTGTAGCGAAATCGGGGGGACAACGCAACCACAGGAACTGCCGCGGCCGGGAAGCGAACCCGTATCGCCCGCACCGCAGGAGACATCGCTAACCGCTCGACTAAAGGGTCAGAGCTGCCAGCCAGCGGTTGCGTTGTCCGCTCGAATTCGCTACAATATGCACAGATTTGGAGTGTGTGTTGTGTGTGCGTGTGCGTGTGTGTGTGTGTGTGGGGGGGGGGTTGAGACCCTTTTAAAAATCTTCTGCACCACGGGCGACTACGTTAACCAGTCGACTAAGGCTCCGACCCGTTAGCCAAGGAAGGGCTCGCGAGTCTAGGCATCCGTGGTCGTTACACACAGATGCTCACTGGCCATCTTCAAGGTTGATCTCAAGGAACAACCTCGAATACCGAATTCTAAAAGAAACAATGTTATTGATTTAGCTACAAACCCTGTAGCATCTATTTCAACTGGTTTAATGTGAGCCCGCCAACCGTTACCCCTTGCCTCGCCCAAATCTGCATACTTTAACCTCTTCCTTTTGTAGTGTGACACATATAGAAGAAAGAAAGCCACTTTGTCATTGTACAGTTGTTCGGTTACAATGAAATTTGTTTTCGGCATTTAACCCAACATATTGCATAGGAGCAGTACACCCCGTATCGAATCCCGCACCGGGCAAGAAAATAACCGGTTACATTGGTGGCAGCGGTGGGATCCGGAAGTGTGCAGATCCTCAGAAGTCTCTTCGGAGCGCGGGAATAACAAAGCGCGAGGGCGCGCTTCCGGGGAGGGTGACGACTGTAAACTACTAATAAGACACGTTAGCCCCTAGCTAACGGGTGTGACCCTTTAGCCGAGCGGTTAGTGACGTCGCCTTGTGGGGCAGTACACCCCGTATCGAATCCCGCACCGGGCAAGAAAATAACCGGTTACACAAACGTCCATCCATCCATTATCCGAACCGCTTATCTTGCTCTCAGTGTCGCAGGATTTTACAAACATAATTAAGACAATGATCCCATATTGTTATGACCACAACAAAGTCACAAAACATTTCTGCTTTGCACCTATGACGCTACCGGCCTTTATGAACTGTCAGAACTTATTTATTTGTTTATTTATTTACAAGATGGGTCTTATTTTCATAGCTTTTATCACCATGCAAATTGGGGATATCATTTTACTCGCTGGCTTCATTTTGGATCTCGGATTTGGGACCACCACTGGACACAGCATTACAATGACGTTTTACGGGTCCACAATGGCTCCGGTGAGTAAAATGATACAACTGATATCTACAGTGGCAAAAATTATGAAAGTAAGCCCCAGGTTGTAAAAATAAATAAATAAATAAAAACAAATAAACTATTAAAAAAAACAGAATCATCACTCAGTGAGCCGGAAGTTTCGGGTTCTGATTTTGTTTCCATTGCAAAACTGATTTTGGAGAAAGTCCCTGGATCTGAATGTCTGCCCTGTTCAGGGGGTGATACTAAATCCGAGTACCAAGAAATTTCAGGCTAACAGCATTTTTGATCATGATTGGTCAAGTTATGTCATCACGCCATCACCGATACACCCCAACCACAACCCCAATGTTTGATAACATCGGCTGAAGAATCACTGTTGTTTGCTGTGTACAACAATGCTGCATGACAAATGACATTGACAATGTGACTGTAATTTTTTGTGTTGTATTGCCCAAGCTTCACAGTTCTTAGAATACTCCCGCAACATATACGAACTCTTTCAATCCGGGCTCCACTCCAAACACAGCACAGAGACTTGTCTCATTAACGTGACCTCTGATGCCGGCCTCCTCAACATCCTCACCCTCCTTGACCTCAGCACTGCCTTTGACACCATTAACCATTCCACGCTCATCACATGCCTCAGACCCACCCTTGTCATAACTGGCACTGCCCTCTCCTGGTTCAAGTCTTATCACTCTAACAGTAGTCAATTCATCTCCACTAACAACTGCAAAGCTACCACAGCTCCTGTTACCCATGGTGTGCCCCAGGGTTCAGTACTTGGTCCTCTTCTCTTCATCCTTTACATGCTGCCACTTGGACAGATATGATGTATTATTAGAATACAATGAAAGTAAAAGAAGAACCTGCACCAGAATTTAGACAGGTTCTTAAAATGTCCTAGATGCAGAAAATTACAGGTTATGGTTCTTTAAGTTACAACAGTGAGTAAGGAGTATTTGTGACCTTGTTCACTGGTTAGAATTGTTAACTGGGGCTGCAAGGCTGAACCCAATATGCTGACACACACAGACTCAAGGCAGGATTTTAGTAAAACAAGTCTGAATGCCAGGCAAGACGAGGAGCCGGTAGAGAGAGGAGCAGACAGGGAGCACTGGGTCCAGGGCGAGAGCACAAAGGGGACCTTGACCAAACCAGGAAGTAGGAAGACAAGCGGGGTTCCATGGAGACATACCAACGACCGGGGGCAGGGGTTGGGCAGAGCAGGCAGGGCTGTGGGAAAAATGGAGAGCAAGGTTTAGACGAGGAAACAGTTAACAGGTAATGTCTCAATATAAAGGCTGGAAGCACAGACTGAACTGAGCAGGCACTACTATCTGGCAAGGTGGATGTGGCAACGCTGGGTATATAAGAAGTAGGGTTGACATGCAAGTGATGGACCTCTGCTCTGCCTGCCGCACACCTGCCTCCAACCCTGCAGCACACATGCATTACATTACATTACAGTCACTTAGCCGACGCTTTTATCCAAAGTGACTTACAATAAGAGCGAAGTGGTCGGGCGGGGGATGTAGGGCTTGACCATGGCCTGAAGATAGGAAGAAGCTGTTCCTTTCACTGCCCTGTAGGCTAGCACCAGAGTCTTAAACTGGATGCGAGCAGCTACTGGGAGCCAGTGTAGGGACATGAGAGAAACAGGAGAGAGAAACTAGGGCAGGGGGAGTGGCAAAGATAAGGGAGACAATTAGGGGGACTGGGACGAGGAGGGTGAGTCCTGGGAGGGCGCGGGGTCAGCTGTGATAAGAATGGCAAGTGTATTAAAAATGTCTACCACCATAATACATTTACAAGCCTGCTTAATATATTATCTGGCATAAGAAACTTTTCTGTGGTTAGGTGTCCCACGTTGCTGGTAGAATAAAGCAATTTATCCAACCAAAACAACATGATTTTGATGTGATACACTTTAATGATCCCCGTAGGGAAATTACGCTCTGCATTTAACCCATCCTAGCTGTGTAGCTAGGAGCAGTGGGCAGCCACTGTGCAGCTCCCGGGGACCAACTCCAGTTCGTTTTGCCATGCCTTGCTCAGGGGCACAGGCAGGAGTATTACACGCATCTTTCTGATAGTGGGGGAAACCGGAGTACCCGGGAAAAAACCACCGCAGACACGCTGAGAACATGCAAACTCCACACAGAGGACGACCTGGGATGACCCCCAAAGTTGAACAACCCCGGAGTTCGAACCCAGGGCCTTCTTGCTGCGAGGCGACAGCGCTAACCACTGTGCCGCCAGACAAATACCATTGTGTTTGAATTGAGCGAGATATTAGACTTGTATATCAGCCTCCGGTTACGAGCTCTGGAACCTGGAGCTTAGTTCATATCCTGTAGCCATTCCATCAAATGTCAATTTACACACAGACTTTTCATAAATGTCTCATCTCATCTGCTTGTCGAAATGTGTGTAACGCACACACACGTACGTGCTTTTTCTCCAATTTGCTCATCCGATCTCAAATACATGGACATTGCTAAATACCCATAGCATAGATTTGTCCTATCTGATGGACCATCTCTCAAAGCTAAATCAGGCTTATATCATTATCACTCTTCACAGCTCATTACTAACATGAGTCGCCTCACCAAATCGCACTCTGTCATCTCTTGTTCTCCGTCTCCATCTATCCCTGTCCCCATCCTCACTGTAATGAATGCCTTCAGTAAAACACCCCAGTCGTCTGTGTTACCACAGCTCGATCCCTGGGCTCTGTGTTTGTCCTGCGTTGCTTAAGAGGAGTTGCTATGCCTTCGTTTTACTATAGCGGCATTTGGTTAGGTATAAACCCAACTCTTCTCTTCTCTCCTCTCCTCTCTTTTCCCATAGTTTACTCCTTTTTTTCCTCCACACTGCACAGATTCAGAGGTGGGCGCTAAAACCTAAATGGGTAATAAAGACCTCTCCACACCTGAAAAGCGTCCGACGGAAAAACAATCAGGGGGAGAATCTGCTCAGGGTGCTCAGCCAGTCACGAGACAACTTTGATGAGGTTTCCAATTAGAACGAGAAAGAGGATGAGTCCACAGATAGAAGATAACGTCGGCACGATCGATGGACAATCCGCACAGCTCAGATGCTCGGAGTTCTGCTGCCAGGTGACTAATGAAGACTAAAGGCACATCACAGGATCATAATAACCCTATGCCTGCCTTTCCGATAATTGCTATATCAAATGTTCAGAATTAATATTCCTGTTTCCATTCTTTGCCTATTCTATGCTTTTTAAATAAATAAATAATTGATGTGTTTTGTTTGACGTTATCTGTCCAATTCAAGGCCTCAGTAACCTAGTATTGGTGGTCTAGCGTCCGGGTAGCGTAGCGGTCTATTCCGTTGCCTACCAACACGGGGATCGCCGGATCGAATCCCCGTGTTACTTCCGGCTTGGTCGGGCGTCCCTACAGACACAATTGGCCAAGTCTGCGCGTGAGAAGCAGGATGTGGGTATGTGTCCTGGTACAATTGGGGGGCAGCGACCGGGACGGCTCTTCCCGTCCCGGTCGCTGCTCCACCCTCTCTGCCGATCAGGGGAGGGCTGCAGACTACCACGTGTCTCCTCCGATACATGTGGAGTCACCAGCCACTTCTTTTTCACCTGACAGTGAGGCGTTTCGCCAGGGGGATGTAGCGCGTGGGAGGATCACGCTATTCCCCCCAGTTCCCTCCTCCCCCCTGAACAGGCGCCCCGACCGACCAGAGGAGGCGCTAGTGCAGCGACCAGGACGCATACCTGTTTTGTTTGTTGTTTAAAATGAACAGACCGAGACCTTTTCCAAATTCACGCCGAAGCGTTTATCTATCCCGCATGCCAGACTTCCGTGTTTGTACGTCCCGACCTCTGACCTCTGCACGTCACTAGCCTGCAACGTAACATCTAGGATTCTGGGTAACGCAGTTCCTAACGAAGGCATATAACAACACATCTTCCCTTCGTAAAAACAAAAACAAAAAAACAAACAAACAATTCTTTCCTTAAGGATGAACAGCGTGAAAGATCTTAAAATACAATAAACATATATATATATACATATACATATATACACATACTATATACATATACACACACACACACATATATATATATATATGTATATATATGTATATACATATATATATAACATCTCAGATATTTTCAATTCATCTGTCCGGTTTCTTAGTCTGCTGCATGTTTCAGCAGATGTTTTGACCTCAGGACCTGCAGCATCCGTTTGCTTCGGCGAACCAGAAGATGGCTGGCATGTCCCGCTGCGTCCATAGAGGTGTTTTCAAGTGTGACTGTTTTGATTCGGTTCTTGTGCTTTGAGCAGACTTCGACAATTGTGTCTGAAGATCTGTCCTTCCTCCGTCCTCACAGTGAATGACTGTGAAGCTACTTCTTGAAGAACTGTGGCTTTCGTACTCCACCCCCTTGACTGTATCATTACTAGACAGTGGTGGAAGCTGCTTGACTGCCTTGTCATAAAATGACTTCTGCTTCATCGTTTGTTGCTGTAGCTTTTGTTCCAGTTCTGGATGTTTCTTCTGCGTTGAGTAGCTCGGCATTGTGGTGCGCAGCTTTCGATTCGTTAGCAACTCAGCAGGGCACAGTCCACACCCAAGTGGTGATGCTCTGTAGCTGAGTAGAGTGAGATAGGGATCTGACTCGCTGTCAGCAGCTTTCTTCAGGAGCTGTTTGAGAATGTGGACGCCTTTCTCATCGTTTCCATTTGACTGTGCATATATAGAGGACTAGATGTCACATGCTTAAAGTCATACTGTTCTGCAAATTTCTGCCACTCTGTGCTGTTGAAGCATGGTCCGTTGTCACTCACCACTGTGTCTGGCAAAATCTGATTTTGTGTGTGTTGTGACACAGGTTGACGATGTGTTTGACAGCAACGCCATTTCCGGAAAGTTTGAATAATAGTCAGTGACCACTATAAAGTCTTTACATTTGAGATGAAACAAGTCCATTCCTACTTTGTGCCATGGTGCTGTTGGCACATCTGCTACTATCATAGGCTCTTTGGTTTGCTTGTTTCTGTGTTTCTGACATGTCGCACACCTGCTTATCAGTCGC
This sequence comes from Lampris incognitus, assembly GCF_029633865.1. Classification (NCBI taxonomy): domain Eukaryota; kingdom Metazoa; phylum Chordata; class Actinopteri; order Lampriformes; family Lampridae; genus Lampris; species Lampris incognitus. Next base: position 9,904,610 of record NC_079216.1, on the reverse strand, counting down.
TCAATGTCTTTATTAATTCCAAGCCAGAAGACTGTCTCTTTCGCCCTCCTTTTGCACTCCTCAACACCGAGATGACCTTCATGTAGTCTTTGCGGTATGTCCTGTCTCAATTCTTGTGGGATGATGATTCTGTTTTGCTTCAGCAACAGTCCATCAACAACACTCAATTCACCTCTGGTGTTGTAGAACAGTGGACAGGAACCTGCAGGCCATCCATTTTTTTATGTTCTCAATGGCACATTGCAGCTCTGTGACTTTTGCTGTTTCCTCAGCTATTTGTCTGAACTTTGTGTCTGATACAGGAAGCACAGCAGACACCATGTTCACATGACCTTAACATCCTCCTCGGTTGTACTCACATTTTTCCCTGTGGGTGCTCGTGAGAGTGCGTAGGCAAGTATCAGGTGCTTTCCTGGCATGTAGATCGGCTCAAAGTCATATCTCTGTATTTTCATCATGAGCCATTGAATTCTTAGTGACATCTCATTCAGGTTATTTTTAATGATGGCTACTAGTGGACGGTGGTCTGTCTCTACAGTGGAGGTGGGTAGGCCATATATGTAGCCGTGGAACCTCTCTAGGCCAAACACTCACCCCAGGCATTCTTTTTCTATCTGAGCATATCGACACTCAGCCTCTGTCATGGACCTGGGTGCATAGGCCACTGGTTTCCAATGCTCACCTTCAGCCTGTAAGAGTACTGCACCAATTCCATCCCTAGAGGCATCAGTCAATACTTTCACCCTCTTCGTCAGGTCAAAGAATGTCAGCACCGGTGCAGTTGTGAGTGTCTCTTTGAGCTTCTGCCACTCATGCTCATGTTTGGCTGTCCATCTGAACGCAGTGCCTGTGTGCAGGAGCTCATGGATGCAGGACGTTTTTGCAGAGAGGTTAGGAATGAATTTACCTATAAAGTTAACCATAGCACACCTGTCTTGTCTGTGGGCCTTGGCATGTCCTATATGGCATTGCTTTTTTCTTGGTCAGGTTGGACACTTTGTGTAGAGAGCTTGTCGCCGAGAAAAACTATTCCTTGTGCTCCAAACTGGCATTTGCTCTCGTTGAGTTTCAATCCATATTTTAGTACCCACTCCAGCATTTTTTTTCAGTCTTTCATTGTGTTCATGAAGTGTGGAGCCCCAGACGATGTCATCCATATAGACGCTGACACCTTCCAGCCCCTCAATGATGTGCTCCATTGCTCTGTGAAACATTTCTGATGCTGAAATTATTCCAAAAGGCAGCCTGAGGAAAAAATATCTGCCAAAAGGTGTATTAAAAGTACAGTATTTGGTGCCGCTTTCATCCAATTTCAACTGCCAGAAGCCTTGTGGTGCGTCGAGCTTTGTGAAGAATCTGGCACCTGCCATCTCACTGGTGATTTCTTCACGCTTGGGTATCTGGTAGTGTTCACGCTTGATGATTTCATTTAGATCTTTCGGGTTCATACATATTCTGAGGTCACCATTCTTTTTCTTTGTGCACACCATGGAGTTGACCCAATCTGTTGGTTCCGCAACCTTCTTTATCACACCAGGCATTGTCATCCTGTCCAGCTCTCTTTTTAGGCAGTCTCGTAGCGGTGTTGGCACTCTTCGAGCAGCATGCACGACTGGCTGTGCCTTTTCTTTCAGATGGATTTTGTATGTGAATGGCAATACACCAAAACCCTTGAAAACATCTGCAACGTTCTGTATAATGGAGTCAACAGAGTTACTTGGTGTGCTCACGGCTGTGTTGGTGCAGTACGCGCTTTTCACCAGCCCCAAATCTTTACAGGCTTTATCACCCAATAGTGACTCAAGTCCTTCAGCAACAACAGAGAAGAGTAAGTGGTGTGTTTTATTTTTCACCATTACTCGATTCTCTGTCCATTGTAGTCTTTCAGTTTAGGTGTTTTTCCTCTGTATTTTTGGGCCTATCTGTCACTTCTTTTATGTCAGACATGCTGATCAGGTTTGCTTTTGCACCAGTGTCCAGTTTCATTGTGACTAAAGCCCCGTTTATTTGCAGATGTGCTATCCATTTTTCTTCTCTCACAGAATTAATTTCTTTCTCTGGCTCATTTTCTACAGTTCACTATGCCAACAAAAAAAATGTCTCGCTTAGATCAGTGCCATCCACAATGTTTACAGATTTTCCTTTATTCCCTTCTTTTTCTTTTCGAGAAGCACTGCTTAGCAAAATGATTATTTCCCTGGCAATTAGAGCATTGCCTACCAAAGGCTGGACACTGTCTTGGCTTGTGCTGTGAACCGCAACGTTTGCAGCGGAACATCCCGTGTCGTCTGTCCGCTGTGCAGCTCGGGTCTGTGTGCGTCTTCTTCCTTGGCTCGAGACCGCACCAACAGCCGCGCCGTCACCCCGCTGAACTTCCTCACATGCATTTGGGACGGCTCACTCGCCTGGCAGATCTTAATAGCTCCTTCTAGCGTTAGCTCCGTTTCCCACAGCAACCTTTCTTCTCTGACCTTTTCATCCTCCACTCCAAAACTATCTGGTCCCGGATCATGGAGTCTTTCGGGGTAGCAAAGTTGCATGACTGTGCTTTTAGCTTCGGGTCAGTCAGAAAGCTGTCAAAAGGCTCACGTTGTTGCTGCACACGTGAACGAGCTCTCGTATGTTTCATTGGACAGCAGTGAGCATCAAATGTATCGAGTTTCTCTTTGTCACCTTCATTTTCATACACGAAAGTACTGTAGCGATTTCGGGGGGGGCAGTCCGGGAACCGCCACAGCCGGGACGCGAACCCGTGTCTCCCACTCCGCAAGCGACAACGTTAACCAGTCGACTAACGGGTCGGACCCTACATGTCACGCTGCAGGCTAGTGACGCGCCGAGGTCGTCACTTAATTGTCACACAATCAAGGCTGGCCCCCTTAATTCGCTATAGTATTGTACACTTCAATGGCGCGTGGGCCTGTTATCGTTGGCAGTAACGCTACCTCCCTAGCACCCGGCTTTGTTTCCGGTCCCACGGCCGCGAGGTTCAGTTGATACTGCTGCTTGAAGGTCCGCCATTTTCTGTCGACATTCCCGGTAGGGTTCAAACTCTCCGGTGGTTTTAAGGAATCCGTGTCGCTCGTCACAATTCACACCTCACCGTAGTTTTACTCCCGGTACCATGTTTTGTTTGTTGTTTTAAAATGAATGGACCGACCGAGACCTTTTCCAAATTCCCGCCGAAGCTTTTACTGATCCCACACGCCAGACTCCGTGTTCGCGCGTCCCGACCTCTGACCTCAGCACGTCACTAGCCCGCAACGTAACGTGTAGGATTCTGGGTAACGCAGTTCCTAACAAAGGCATCTAACGACACATCCGGCTTCCCACCCGCAGACACGGCCAACTGTGTCTGTAGGGACGCCCGACCAAGCCGGCGGTAACACGGGGATTCGAACCGGCGATCCCCCACCCGGACGCCCCATTTGCAAATGTCTTTACATCGCTTTTTTGGGTGGGGGGGGGGCATGGTTACTCTCACCCCTGCGACCATGGCAAACTGGTTCCATGTTCAGCATAGTGGCGGGAGAGTGTATTGGTAATGCCGGCGGGAAAAGCAGTTATCCAAAAAGCATCATTTAAGCACTTCAGGGTTTACATGCGCGTGCCATTATGAAATGATAATAGAAAAGAAAACAGGAGTGGTTTTGTCTGTGGCTGTGCTTTGTGGATAAAGCCTGTCTGGCTGATCTGCACTTCTCGCCCAGGCCAGTCATCTAGTCTGGAAAGCTCCTGCCGGAGCCGAGAGGGCGTGGCTGACTGCTCTCTTTAATGAGGCCGCTGATCCTCTTACTGACACGCAGGCCCAGCGGGGGGGGGGGGGGGGTGCGTTTCCTCAGCGCGGACGCAAGTCGGACGGTATGAATGGGCGCGAGAGCGAGTTAGGGACGGAGGCGACGGACAAGTCTGCGAGCGAGTGGCTGAATGAATATGTGAATGACATTAATGGATGAACAGATGAATAATTGTAGCCCATACTTTCACAGTCAAATGCCCAGGGACACACACTGACACGAAGATGTAAAGGAGCTTATGGAAGATTTATAACAATAAGCTTTTCCAGCTGTTCCCACTGAAAAGATTGGAGAAATTGAATGGTGTGTGAGGGGGGGGGGCATGGGAGGGAGGCAGGAGCATCAGGCAATCAGCGAGTAGAGAACTTCATGGATGGACATAATTTGATTAATAAATGGAAGTAATAATTGAGCCCTACTGATTTCTCAATCACATTCAGAGTGACGCATATCCTGTTGCTAGGTTTATGATCCGTGAAAACAAAAAGTATCGATATCAGCAAATTTGATGTCGATGACAGCAAAAGTATCGATATCAGCAAATTTGATGTCGATGACAGCAAAAGTATCGATTTCGGTAAATTTGTCATCGATATCAGCAAAGGTATCGATGTTAGCAAACTAGACACTGATATTAGCAAAAGTATCGATTTCCAAAAATTTTTCACCCATATCAGCAAACTAGACACCGATATTAGCAAAAGTATCGATTTTCGGCAAATTCCCCATCGATATCAGCAGAGGTATCGACATTATTAAACTTGGCGCCGGTATCGGCAAAGTATCGATATCAACAAAAGTTTCGACATCGGCAAAAGTATCAATATCAGCAAACCAGACACTGATAGTAGCAAAAGTATCGATATCAGCAAATTACCATCGGTATCAGCAGAGGTATCGATGTTAGCAAAAGTAGCGATGCCGTGAAAATTAGCTGCCGATATCAGCAAAAGTATCGATATCGGCAAATTGCCCATCAATATCAGCGGGGGTATCGATATTGGCAAAAGTACCGGTGGGGCCCGATTAGATATCGATATCGGCAAAGTATCGATGTCGGCAAGTTGCCCGTCGATATCAGCGGAGGTATCGATATTAGCAAAAGTATCAATATCAGCAAATTCCCATTTCCCAACGGGGAGAAGGTCTCAGCTCTAAGAGGTCCGGTGACCGCAGGGGAAATGACCGGGGAGATGAATAAGAAGACATCGATCCCCGGCAGACTGTCCACACACTTGATGTGGTCTGGGGGAGACTGGGACCGGATAGGCTAACAAGATGGACAGATGAGAGAGAGAGAGAGAGAGAGAGAGAGAGAGAGAGAGAGAGAGAGAGAGAGAGAGAGAGAGAGAGAGAGAGAGAGAGAGAGAGAGAGAGAGAGAGAGAGAAAGGAATGGGCATTTTGTGTTAGAAACTGCAACGCCTTGCTAAAGAGTATGAAAATGAAGGACAGATAAGTAGATGTTTTGTTCTCTGTGTGGTTTGCCTTAAATATTCAAGCGAGCAAAATTCAGTAAATGTCTTCCGTTAATATCTGTTATACAGGCGGGGTTGGTTCAGCAGCGATGGTCAAGGTTTTTGGTGTGTGTGTGTGTGTGTGTGTGTGTGTGTGTGTGTGTGTGTGTGTGTGTGTGTGTTACATTCAACAGTGCAGGAGTTTGTTCTCATGCATGACGAGGTGATGCTAATGGCAACAACGATAACACAAGTGCAGGGGGCAGAGGGGAGTTTGCCTCTGAGGCCGAAACCCGGCTGCAGTAATAAGAGCTACTCTATTATAGATTAGTAGATTAGAGAGGCTTTGGGCCTATCCACTCCTCAAGTGGTGTCCAAGTGTTGTCGTCAGCAGCAAACGCTTTCTCCGCCCTTCCTGCTAAGGCTTACCACACAAGCGGCTAACCCTGCCTAATTTCAAACCCCTCTTGAAAAAACTGGTGATTTCCGCTGTTGTTTTGCAAGAGTGATTTGATGCCTGTAATCACTGATCATTTTGTATCTAGTAGTTGATTGGTATATATTTGACAAATATATAGAATAAATAGATTTTAGGCGCAGCGGTTAGCGCGGTCGCCTCACAGCAAGAAGGTCCTGGGTTCGAGCCCCCGGGGTAGTCCAACCTTTGGTGGGCCGTCCCAGGTAGGTCCCTAGGTATGAATGTGTGTGTGTATATGTTTTAGTCTCTTGATCTTGTGGTGAGGTGCTGTGTGTTTTTGTGATTATTGCTGCAGGTATGGTGCAAATTCTGATTGGTTGCTACTGGTTTCAGTGTCAGAACTCCATGGTTTGTTTGTTTGTTTTAGGACAAGTGCTTTATTTTTGATTTTGAGTCAGATTTTTATGTCCTCCCGAAATGGTTATATGGTGGAACATGTGCTGTCCGGAGTCAGCCTATCTGGCTCGGGACGGTGCTAAATGGTGCCTGCACACAAACTCAACAACACACCAGGGAGAACCAGAGAGCGGGAGTTGCGGTTGCCGGGCCCCCCACCCCCTCCCCCCCCACCCCCCTCTAACGACTTTGCAGATGTCTTGCTGCTTTTAACATGCTGATCTTATCTCCGGAGTGTTTAACACTGTGGTTTTATTAAATGGCTGTTTGAGTAATGGCTGTCTGGCCTCTGAGCACCATCGTCGTCCATTTCTCTGGACGGCTCGGTAGTGACAGGGTTGGTCCTAGGGAAAGACACAAGCGCTTCAAATTTTGTAAAAAATTTGTAAAATTTTGATGCCCGCTTGTGCTCCCAGAAGGTCCGAAGGAGGAGAGCCAATTGGCAAAATCCAATCGCCGTTGAAGTCTGTCCCACGGGGGTCACACGTGGGTACTTGCCTGCAATACTACACTTGTCAAATATGTCGAATAAAGCGTGGAAAGAAAAGGGCAGTTTTCTCCCATGTCTGTGCGAAAAGCTCGGCTTCAAAGTAAATCTCTCGTAACTTTACAATCTTGGACTTGTCAGCACCTTTGCAACCCAGGGGCATGTTTTTCCTTTGTTTTGGCAAGACGTGAAGCAAACTGACGTGAGCCATGCAGAAGTCCGCCTTCAGTGCACCACGTTTTTACTGTCACATGACATAAGGCTGCTTACTTGCAGAGAGAGAGAGAGAGAGAGAGAAGGGCAAAAAAAGTGCTCTTTTTATACTTAATTGTCGTTTTTTTGGCAGTGAATTTATTCATGAGGGTAACGCCACACATGGTACGCCGAACTGAGTCATCACAAATGCTGTTTTAGCCCGGCGGGTTGAGGTCTGGATGAGTTTCTGTGCCAGTAGTGTACATACATGTGTGTACGTACTGCTGGTATATGGGTCGATATGGCATAGGTACGAATGGTGTACCCACACAAACCAAATCGTGTTTTAGTCCCTCTTCTTGTAGCAGAGGGGCGGAGCTCTCCCTTTCTGTCATGCTGCCCCGTCCTGTCAGGAGCGCTGTAGGTAGTACGAGTCCTAGAGGGGGGAAAGGAGCCTGTGTGCTCTGCCCTGTGCCGCCCTTCCCTGCTCTATATAAAACACTGGGTGTTCCCAGCTGTGCTCTGGGCCTGGCATCAGGTCTAGAGACACACACATGCACACACACGCACAAATGCCTGCAGGTTATACACAATACCTCGGACACTTAGTGGTCAGTAATGCACACAGGAAGCCCACAAACACATTAAGCACATGTGCATCTGCAGCCGTGTGCATGGCGCACATGCCTACCCCCCCCCCCCACTGAAAGACGCTAAAACAGTCTGGGGTTGGCCTACTTCTGCGGTGTGACAGCCCAGAGAAAGTCAATGAGGACTATAGGATGATGAAACTTGTGCTGCCAGATCGGACAGCGCTCCCAGAAAGCTGAGTAGATACGATTATAAAGGAGCAGAGTGTTACATCAGATATCCCAGTCAAAGTCCTTTTATTCCCCAGATAGGCTAGCGCTACAAATCCTCCGAGTATCAGTCTCGGTGAGTCTGTTCTGGCATGCACTACCCAGGACTCGTTTCAAAAGGTCTGACTAGTGGGGCCCGCGGTGGTGTAGCGGTCTAAGCATCGGCTTTGGGTCGATGCAGTTGCCCACTGGGGACTGGGGTTCGCGCCCCGGTCTCGTCAGATCCGACTATGGCCGGACTCGATGAAGCAGCGATCATTGGCAACGCTGTCTTCGGGAGGGGGGCGGAGTCGGCTTGTGTTCGTCACGTGAATGCGTCTCTGTGGGTGGCCTGGAGTCGCCTTGTCACGACAGTGGGGAGGCGTCTCCTTCAAGACTGCCGGCCGGAGAGATGCAGTTGGCGAACGCATGCAGTACGAGGGTGGGTGTTTGAATTAAAATAGGGATCGATTGGCCACTAAAGGGGGAGGAGAAATCAGAAATAACATTTTTAAAAAGGTCTCACTAGTTTGTCCACCACGACACCAGAATTCGGAGCGCTTGTTCCTCCTACAGATGGAAAACACGTCACTGTCTGCGCGACGTTTGGGGTTTTTGGCAGGAATGTCGCCACAGACACGTGTTGTTCGCGTTTCTCCGTGTTATCACAGTTGCGTGGGCTTTCCTCAGTGGCTGAGAGCGTCAGCCGCCATTGTCTCACCTTGTTCACCGATGTCAAGTGAGAATCTTCAAGATCGTTCCTTTAAATTTGGGTTCATTTGGGGGGCGTCCGGGTAGTGTAGCGGTCTATTCCATTGCCTACCAACGCGGGGATCGCCGATTCGAACCCCCGTGTTACCTCCGGCTTGGTCAGCCGTCCCTACAGACACAATTGGCCTTGTCTGAGGGCGGGAAGCCGGATGTGGATATGTGCCCTGGTCGCTGCACTAGCGCCTCCTCTGGTCGGCCGGGGGAATAGCGTGATCCTCCCACGTGTTACGTCCCCCTGGCGAAACTCCTCATTGTCAGGTGAAAAGAAGCGGCTGGCGACTCTGCATGTATGGGAGGAGGCATGTGGTAGTCTGCAGCCCACCCCCCCACCCCCCGGATCGGCAGAGGAGGTGGCAGCGACCGGCACGGCTCGGGAGAGTGGGGTCATTGGCCTAGTACAATTGGGGAGGGGGGAAAATTTGGGGTCAGTTTTTGAAGGGGAAAACTATTAATGTGTAAAGAAATTCAATCTTTATCATTTTAGGATCAGGACAGGAGCAGGAAATGAGAAATACAACTCATCAAAGAAATAAGTTTGACAAAGGCTGCACTAAAGTACAGCTGGAAACAGAAAAAGGTGATGATCCTCCTTCTGGGAGGGGTCATCACTGAGGAATTTTCCATATGATTTTGTGTATAAAATGTCCCGGGTGAGGTACTATTCCAGTACCAGGGAGGGTGAGCCCATCTTGCCCACAGCTGTAATGGAGTCTTTTCCCATGCTGCCGCCGACTACCATGTAGGAAAAAGGGCATTACGTTTGACTCCACAGTGTTTAAACATCCCCTTGTTCTGCTGACAAATCCACTGACAAACATCAGAGGAATCATTTCCTGATTCTAGGAGGTACAGAGGGAAGAGCCATTCTGAGACAATTTGTTTTTGTTCCCTCATACAGAAAAGTAACCATACACATTTCAGCCTTCTTAGCATGACACATTCAGAGATGGGCAGTATTTCAATTAAATGTATTTAATTACTATTTTGTAATTTGTATTTTGCTGGAAAGAAAAAAAGTAATTTCTAACAAAATACTTTGAAGAGCTTGTATTTGTGTATTTGAAATACTTAAAATACATTATTTCATATGTCATTTTAGTCTCAAATATGACACATTTTATCCCCGGGTTTAAACTGTAGGGGGGGGGGACTACAATAATTAGCCTAATTACAGCCTTTGGCTAGATGCAAGTGAATCACGTGACAAGTCCTGTCAGTCCAGCGTTCCTTGTGACCAGTAGCTTGCAGAAAGAAGCTGCTTTGGTGCTTGGTGTTTGGTGCAAATTCCCCATAAGATAAAGGTATGTAATCAAAATATGAGCAGATATTGCATGCTAAGGCAAGCTTTCTCAATGACTTTAAAATACAACAGGAGAAAAGACCTCTAGAACTGGCAAATATACTTACTAGCTAGTAACGTTAGCATACCAGCTAACGTCACAGACACAGGCAGCCTGGAACAGTGGCATCTCGCGATTAGTCATCATAAGGCCTGCTCAATGTAATGGTATCTGTATACATTTTTCTTTAGGTAGAAGTCAATCATCTCAGGGGATGAGTGGCAATGAACCATCAGAGACTGGCCAGGCTGGCCCATCACCTGCAGTATCTGCAGAAGAAGCCACGCCAATGCTCAGATGTGCAATGCTGCATGGGAAATACTTGCGAATAGTGAAGCAGACCCCAAACAGAAAGATGGAGACTGAGCGTCAGCTGTGCACTAACTAAAAGGTCATAATATGTGGCTCTCTTGCAGCAACATCAAATTTTAAAACCCACTTAAAACGAAGGCACCCTGACAAAATAAAGGAATTTGAAGACCACAAAAAAGGAAATTGCCAGTGGGAAAAGCAAAAAAAAAAAAACAGGACCTCACACAAACAATTACTCTCTTTGAACTTGGTCCAGTGACACAAAATACAACTGACCTTCTCGTCACATCCTTTGTCACTAAAAGCATGTACCCTTTGCCACTGTTGAGCGTAAAGAATTTATAGACTTGGTACAGGGACTTTGCCAAGGTGCTACAGTTATGTCCAGGAGGACACTTGTGAGAAGAATCGACGAAAACTTTAATAATAAAACAACAAATGTGAAGGAGAGACTTAAGTGCATACAACATGTTTGCACCACTGCAGATATCTGGTCAACTAAAAGGAGCAAGTTATATGGGACAAAATGTCTTTATGCATGCTCAATAATCCAGGCAAGAAAATCACAGAAAGTTGAATCAGTTCATCTGGATGTGTTTATTAGCAGATGAGTTTAATTTAAGTCATCATCTACTACTCTACTACCTACTCATCTAAGTGACCTCTTCAGTCTAAACTGGCTGCAGGTATCCCGACCCTTATAAACAATACAGCTGCATAATGTCCAAAACCAACCATCACTTTCATACGTAAATATGGACGTGACCATTAACATGACTTACAATGGCCATGTGTACTATTCAAAGAGGATTGGGAAATAGTTGTAATCACAGCATTGTAAGATGGCAACAGATGTACTCTAACCCCAAAACACACTGCCAAATTCCCCAGTCTCACTTATAGTGGCCAACTTGTGTATGGTGGAAGTGGAAAAGAGGGCTCTGATGTCCCATCTAGGGTCACCACCTAGCCATTGGTTCAGATTTGTGGACGACACCTGGGTTAAGATTAAATCTCTGGATGTACCACATTTCACCGACCACATTACATTTGTGGACAACCACATCAAGTTCACCAGGGAGGATGTGAAAAATGACAGGTTGGCCTTCTTAGACTGTGAAATTGCAGTTGGTAATGGGGAGCATTTGATTGTTGATGTTCACCGTTATTTGTAATAATAGACCCAGAGGGAGACGAGGTGTCAGAGTGTGCTATCATTCTACCACCTCACGTCAAGTATTCCACTCACGCACTGGGTTTGGTTTCAACCACTGATGCCAAAAGGGCAATTAAAGACAATTCGACTCTCTCCGTGCTGAATCGTTCATCCATGGCAAAGGGTTCAGCCCTATGGAATGCTTCTGGCGGACCAGAAGATGCAGAAACACTCACTGACCAGACCAACCAGCAACTGAAGACACCCTGCGTTTGTATAGGTGGAATTCTCTTTATGACTTTGAGTCAGCTGACATTTCTTCGGGAGAAGCCTCCTGAGATCACGCCTGCCTTGCAACTCCCATCGTTCAAAGAAGTAGAGCTTGGTGTCCTTGAGAATGCTGCAGAGTCCTCAAGCCCACTGCCATTTCAATTGACCATCTTCAAGGTCAAACCTCATGCTGCTATGATGAGCTCATACCTACCCTCTTTGCTGTTCAGGCTAAACTACATGACCTGCAAGCATCAAACCTGCGGTACTGCTCACATATCCTGCAAGTCACCATAGCTGGCTTTGAGAAAAGGTTCAGCAGCTTCTTACAGCTGAAGACTAAAGCCAATGAAGCCATCCTGGCTGCAGCAACCCACCCATTTTTCAAGATGAGGTGGTTGCCTTCCAAACTAGCTGCAGAGAAGAAGAGGATACATCCCCTGTTTCAGCACTCAGCTGAAGAACTTGGCCTTGTGTCAGAAAGCAAGACCGCCTCATCAAACACCGCTGAAGAGAACGAAGATGATTTCTTCATCTTCTCTGACCAGGGTACGGGTAAACCACTCTCACTTCTGTGTCTTAAGGTTAAACTGCAATTTCATGAATTAATTACCAAAAATAAACATTCATCAATTACCAAAAATAAATGAGTAGCTAGTTTCATGTCATGGTTATAAATATTTCTGTGGTTTTAAAAATCCTTTAATTTAATGTAAATTCATAACAATCTTTTTTACCTCCACTGTTTCCAATCCCAACAACAGGAACTGAGAGCCAGTTGGGCAGCGAGATGTTGCCCAGCCACAGCAAAGCAGAGTTGGAGACCCTTCACTTTCTGGAGGACCCCAGAAAGGACCTTTCCTCACTGGATTCATATCCACTGATCAATCTACTCCTTGTGAGATTCAACGCCACTTTGCCGTCATCGACACCAGTTGAGCGTTTCTTCTCCTTTGCAGGCATGGTTTACCGCCCTCACAGAAGGCGATTAGCAGCTGGACTGATGAAGAAATTAGCTGTGCTGAAACACAACAAAAACTGAAATTAAAAAAAAAAATTGTTAGGAATTAGTTGTGCTGAAAAACTAGGGGAAGGGGGTGCTTCACTTTCACTTTTATTATCTTGTACTGTATCATACTCTGCTGTAATGGCACTGTTATGTGTCTTGCACTCAGAATTTTACTTACTCCACTGCACTTATATGTATCGCTCTTGAGAAAGGCCTCTGCTAAATGCCCAGTCTTACTGTCTTCTGAAAGAACTAGCGCATCACTGTGACCTAGCTCTTCACTTCCCCCAGCTGCATTTCAATTGGCTGTTCACTCGGCCAGTCATTGGTCGGTTTGACTGACAGAAACCACCCAGCATGCACCGCTGAATTCTCAGCCTCCCCCCCCCTCCAAGGTATCCTGATTGGTCACTTCAAATCGATGATGTGGGGGAATTAGCAGAGCTCACCTTTTCACTGTAGGGGGGGTTAAGGTCAGACCCGTATTGAGGCTACTAAATGCCTAAAATGTGATGTCAGTTTGTATAGAATATATTATTTTTATTATTTTCAAGTTACAAATGACATGTATTTCAATTAAATACATTTTCTCATACCAGTATTTTTATTTTGATACATTTGATGAGCAAGTATTTGTAATTTGTCACAAAAGATACTCCTTGATGTATTTGTGCCCATCTCTGGCCATACTACATTCAATAGCGTTTTCAACTTGATCAGTTTATTTGCTCTCTTGGCTCAACAATAAACAGAGGATCTTCGTGTTTAGCTAATATCCATCTGTTGAAACCGTGACATGATGAAGTCCGTGGTTCAGGTGTTGATATCAGGGTGGATGGTTTGAGCCATTTGAGCGGAATCTAAAACATAAGCCTCGAGTTGTCGAACGAAACACTCGCTGTAACTTAAAACCCACCAGGTCCCTCCGCGAACACATCTCCCTGCCCCGCCAAAAGAGTTTTTTTCTTTTTTTTGCCTGAATGTAGTCGCTGTTATTTCCATCCATTTGCTGCGAGGCCTCGCCGGTCTTGTGTCAACAGCAGCCCTTGTAAGGCTAAACTCCCGTCTGGGTGTTTGCTCAGCAGAAACAGGCATTTGCATAAAAGGTCAAATTCAGCGTTGAGATGTAATAGATTACATGGAATGGGATTACAGCTGCCTAAGCGGCAGAAGAGGATATTCTTCATCTGTGGCATTAAGTTATTCATTCATTCATCCAGTCAGTCATCCGTTAATACACTCTTTTAGTCAGAAGCTGCAGACCCATAAAGGAAACTTGCTAATATTCACTAATAGATACTAGATAATAGACCCCCCCCCCTCCCCCAATTGCTCAGTTCCCATTTCAGCTTTATATTTTGGGGATGGCTCCACGTGCGAGTACTGGTGTGCGTCCAGCATTGCCATCGGTATTCATGTTCATAAGGAAACGATCGTGAGCACGGTGGTCGGTCTTAGCGAGGCTAAACAGACCTACCCTCAACACGGGCAAGTCAGCGTGTCCCGGCTGACCACGCCGCCGCCCCCTCCCTCGCCCGTGCACACAAGCAAGCACACAGGGATATTTCCATCCACCCTGTCATTTCATTTTGGGAGCCTGGATTTTTTCCGGCGTTTTCCACGTTTTTTAAAAGTATTTATATCTTCAAACTACAGCACAAGAGGCCTTGTCATTAGAAGGCCTCTCATGGCATCCAGGCAGGGTCCACCCAGCCCAGTTTAAGTTCCACATGTCTCTCTCTGTCTCTCTCTCTGTCTCTCTCTCTGTCTCTCTCTCTGTCTCTCTCTCTGTCTCTCTCTCTCTCTCTCTCTCTCTCTCTCTCTCTCTCGCTCTCTCTCTCTCGCTGCCTCTCTCTCTGCCTCTCTCTCTCTCTGTTTCTCTGTCTGTCTGTCTGTCTGTCTGTCTGTCTGTCTGTCTGTCTGTCTGTCTGTCTGTCTCTCTCTCTGTCTGTCTGTCTGTCTCTCTCTCTCTGTTTCTCTGTCTGTCTGTCTCTGTCTGTCTGTCTGTCTGTCTGTCTGTCTGTCTGTCTGTCTGTCTGTCTCTCTCTCTGTCTCTCTCTCTTACTGTTTCTCTGTCTGTCTGTCTCTGTCTGTCTGTCTCTCTCTCTGTTTCTCTGTCTGTCTGTCTGTCTGTCTGTCTGTCTGTCTGTCTGTCTGTCTGTCTCTCTCTCTGTCTGTCTGTCTCTCTGTCTCTCTCGCTGTCTCTCTCTCTCTTTGTTTCTCCGTCTGTCTCTCTCTCTGTCTGTCTGTCTCTCTCGCTGTCTCTCTCTCTGTCTCTCTCTCTCTCTGTTTCTCTGTCTGTCTGTCTGTCTCTCTCTCTGTCTGTCTGTCTCTCTCGCGGTCTCTCTCTCTCTCTGTTTCTCTGTCTGCCTGTCTGTCTGTCTGTCTGTCTGTCTGTCTGTCTGTCTGTCTCTCTCTCTGTCTATCTGTCTGTCTGTCTGTCTGTCTGTCTGTCTCTCTGTCTGTCTGTCTGTCTTTCTGTCTGTCTCTCTGTCTGTCTGTCTGTCTGACTGTCTGTCTGTCTGTCTCTCTCTCTCTCTGTCTATCTGTCTGTCTGTCTGTCTGTCTGTCTGTCTGTCTCTCTGTCTGTCTGTCTGTCTTTCTGTCTGTCTCTCTGTCTGTCTGTGTCTATCTGTCTGTCTATCTGTCTGTCTCTCTCTCTCTCCCTCTGTCTGTCTGTCTCTCTCTCAGGTAACACCACAGCTATCTCTGGAGTTCTGCCCTGAGGTGTCAGGTTCACATTTCTGTTTCTTTTTCAATTCATTCGTTCATTTAACAGGTACTTATAATTAAACAAATACTTATTAAATTAAACACGTTTTGGAACTTTTTGTTGTTGCGGTTTTTTTGCTCTTTTTTCACAAAAAGTGCAAACACGCTGCCCTCTGATGTCCGCCCTCCCTCCCCAGCTGGTAGGGTGCCGGTCTCTCGCCACGAGCAGGCCGGTCTTGGGACTGAACCAGGGTGGACGGGTAGGGATGTGAGATGGGAAGGAAAGGGAGAAGTTTTGTGGCAAAGTCAGAGATATGGGCGGTGTGAGGAGCATCGGGGGAGGATGGGAGGAGCGGGAGAGTAGAATGAGTGGGTGGAGGTAAAATTGCTGTGTAATTACTCTCTGAAATTAGAGAGAGGTGGTGCTGCCAACCCCCTGGCGGTGTCTGATGTCTTTCTCCCATGGCTGTCCCTCCGTCCTTCCTCCGGTGCCCTTTTCCCTCTCCTTTTTCCAGTCATTCTTCATCCGCTCCCAGCAGGGTATAAGGAGCACACTTTCCTCCGCTATCTAGGCCATGTGGCAACTGATTCGGGAAACTTGCTGTCGGGTTTGATTTCAGAAATTGCCACAGCGGCTTGAGCAGCTGAGTCCAGTAACACAACTGGCTGTGGGCCGGAGAGGAAAAACCCACACAGACAACGCCAGGCGGAAACTCATCGAGAGTTGGCTATAGGAGGTACTATATGTTAGGTTCAGGCCCTGATAGAGATGACCTTTAATGGCCATTTCATTAATCTATATGATTCAGATCATCGGGATAATCTAAAATACCATTAAAAAACATCGTGAAACAGAAGAGGACTCATTATGCAGGAAAACCTATAAAACCCGCTGGAAAATGTTGCAGCCGCTGCAAACTGCAGTACACAGAGTCCACCTTAAGAGTCCTTATTTACACACTTCTCTGGCAATGCCTCAAAACCCTTAGTTCATAAACACACACAGGCACGGAAACACACACACACACGCACACACACACACGCACACACACACACACATGCACACACACACACACACACACACACACACACACATGCACACACACATGCCCACACACACGCACACATTCTCTCTCTCTCTCATACAGACAGACACACACACACACGCACACACACACACACACACATATGCACACACACACGCACACACACACATGCACACATTCTCTCTCTCTCTCTCTCTCTCTCTCATACAGACACACACACACACACGGACACACGCACACATTCTCTCTCTCTCTCTCTCTCTCTCTCTCTCTCTCTCTCTCATACAGACACACACACACACATGGACACACGCACACATTCTCTCTCTCTCTCTCTCTCTCTCTCTCATACAGACACACACACACACACACACACTTGCACTCACTCTCTCACGCACTCTCTCTCTCTCACTCTCTCTCTCTCTCTCTCTCTCTCTCTCTCTCTCTCATACAGACACACACACACACACACACACATGGACACACGCACACATTCTCTCTCTCTCTCTCTCTCTCTCTCACACACACACACACACACACACACACACACACACACACACACACACACACACACACACACACACACACACACACTGCTTGTTCAGCCGGCTCTGGCTGAGGTTTTGTGAGGATGCTGCAGCTGTGATGGTCCTTTTGGGGTCTTGTCATCTACTTCATATTTATCAGAATCAGAACCAGAAACACTTTGTGTGTCCTTTCATTTCTTGCCTCGCGCTCATGAAATGAAAGGAAGCATCGTTTCCCCCGAGCCCACAGCAGTGCAGCGCAGAGACAGAAACACATATCCAGACTACAAGAACTACAAGTACACATATACTACATCCAAACTAACACTATATCCAAATAAAAATACAAAAATCACTATCCAGGAGAACAAACACCAGTCAGGATGACTGTCGGAACTGCCGGTCTGCATGGGCTAGCGGTTAGCTTAGCCTGCCCCGCTTCTGCGTCCTGTCAGACCACCCTCGGTGTTTGGGCACAGCTCCGGTCAGGGCTGTGGTCCTTGGGCCCACAGGACGCACCAGATCAGGCTCCCCCAGCCAATCCAGCGCCAGCTCTCCCAGCCAGACACCTTCGACACACCTCCCCGCACTCCACATGATGACACTAATACACAGTCAAGGCTAGGCCAGGCCGCCGCCAGACCGCTCTTGATGTTACCGGAACCGCCGGTCTGCATGGGCTAGCGGTTAGCTTAGCCTGCCCCGCTTCCGCATCCTGTCAAACCGCCCTCGGTGTTTGGGCACAGCTCCAGGCAGGGCCATGGTCCTTGGGCCCACAGGACGCAGCAGACCAAGCTCTCCCAGCCGATCCAAAGCCAGCTCTCCCAGCCAGACACCTTCGACACCCTCCCCCCCACCCCGCACTCCACATGATGACACTAATACAAGGTCAAGGCTAGGCCAAGCCGCCGCCAGACCGCTCTTGATGTTACCGGAACTGCCACTCTGCATGGGCTAGCGGTTAGCTTAGCCTGCCCCGCTTCCGCATCCTGTCAAACCACCCTCGGTGTTACCTCTTCGGGCACATCTCCAGGCAGGGCCGTGGTCCCTGGGCCCACAGGACGCAGCAGACCAAGCTCTCCCAGCTGATCCAGCGCCAGCTCTCCCAGCCATCAAATGAAGACAAACCTAGACGCAGATGTGGACAAAGACCCTGCATGGACGGTACTGGGCGAAGGCGCCTCAAACGCGAATTCGCACCGCCATCTTGCCACACCGGAAGTGGACCGGTGTATATATATTATATGAATACACTATGTATTGAGTGCATGCACATATACTATAGAGGGCACTGTGTTTCCTCCTGAGGACAGTAAAAAAGTACTAACCAGGACATAAAAAATGATGGACAGTTGAAGAGACCAATTAGGTAAGTATTACTCTTATTAGCAAATCTGTCTGTTGGGAATTATCCAGAAACTGTCCCTCCCGTGGCCTTTTTGCATCATGTTTGGCCGATTGGCAATAGACCAGTTCAGGCCTATAGGTTTGTAGGGCGTAGCCAAACTTCACCACAGCTCGGGACAATTCGGCACCACTGGCTGCACCCGTCTACTTTAAACCCACGTGCATTTCTTTTTTCCTTCTCTTTCTTTCTTTCTCTGGTGCCTTTTTAGCCTTTATCATTTGACAGGGCAGCAGAGCTGGGCAGGAAACAGGCAGAGGGAGACGTGTGGCAAACGTCCCGTGGCCAGGTCCAATCCCACGTTGCAGAAGAGACATGCCGTTCGGCGTTGTCTCGTAATGCTTGTTTCCAGATCCCGCCGGTAAAGTTGTCTCGTCCCGCTGGCAGATATCACTGCTGGTTTCGAGGACTCGCCTGTGAGAATTTTTCACTGCACAGGGAAATCGATCTTAAAACAAGGAAGGAGTTGAGATCATCTTTGGGGGGGGGGGGGTTTTGGGAGTCAACGTTTCATAATCCTGAAAGCAGCACACTTACTTGCGACGAGCAATACCGTCCTCAAGCGGGGCCGTGTACGTTTTGCAGCAGTGTCTTGAAATAAGCGCCCCCGAGACGCCGCGATCAGGCCCGAGTCTACATGATGCAGCTTAACTGGCCGTGCCCCAGCAGGACGCCCCCGCCCGCATTGCTACACCAAGGCCCAAAATACCCACTCGCACACTCGCACCACAAAAGAGACTCAGTACTATTAATCCGGTGTGGAGAAATAATCTCATTACCCGCACAGCGCTGCTCTATCTACATCTCGCAGCGTATTTTACAGTTATACATTAAGCCGAAGTAACAAGCGCTATTAACCGAGATTACCGAGCAAGGCCTCGCGAGGGGGGCACCGCAGCCCGTTACCCCGCCCTACAGCGGCGGCGTAATCGCCCTACGGGAACACGGGGTAGGGGAACGACAGCCGTGTGTTTGGGCTGATGCCTGTATCCGCCGCTGGCAGCCCGGGAGGCTGCAGGAAGCTCCCCACCGGCGCTAATGGAGGAGGTGGGGAACGGGCTTTCCGCCGGACTAATGCATCTGAGAAACCCCGTGCATGCTCTGGCTGCACGTAGAAGACCTGGCTCACGCCACAGCGGGCCGCGGCGCCTCCCCGCACGTCCTCTGTGCCGTCTGGACAATTTAGGGACTGAAAACGTCCTCCTACTCGTAGGAGATTTGCACCGCTTCTGCAAAAAATAAGAATAAAAATGCACTGACAACACGTCTGAGTGAAAAGCAATATGGCTTGCTGTGCACAGGAAGTCCCGGCCTTATACCCCCGGCGGAGGAAGCAGGCTAATAAAGAGCTAAAGGGAGGAGGACCTGACCACTCAGTGGAGAGTCAGGTAACGTTGGTCCTTACTGGCACTCGCTTGCACTTAATACGAGTAATGAGTGGTAATGGCTGTATAGTATCGGATGGCCTATCATATACATAATGTGACCATTATATATTAATCGACCGTGATGGCAGGATGTGGAAAGGGCGAGATGTCAGACTGCCGTCGCAGCATAGTCGTGACCCCCTCGCAGTCGACGGCGAGTCGGTGATCTGTGTGGAGGAAAGCGCGAGAGAAGCGACTCAGAACGACTCGGCTCGTGAATCAGGTGCATCAACACAGAGATGCTTCCTCATCTGGGCTCAAACGTACCAATCTGCATCTTGCCCCGTGAGCCAACGATACAAATACCACTCTCTAAGAGCTTCGTTGAGTCTATTTTGGGGGGTTTTCTGCTCGTCCTTTCCCCGGAGCTCTGTTCGTATGCTATTCCTTCACCTGTTGCTTCTGACTCCTTTGAGCACAAGGCGATAGATAGGAGGCTTCCCTTTGGGACAACCTCTTTGGTCCAGATGTCTTCTCGAGTCGCCTTACACCCCAGCTCTTGCTGACCGCCATCAGGGCAGGTCCAAAGCACAGAACACTGACGGGTAGATGTGAGCGATGGAGGCCGGGTGTGTCTGCTCGTCAGAATCGGCTGCAGGAGTCTGTTGTCAACAGCACGTCTGCAGCTCCAACCACTTGGGTGCTTAACGCGGTTGGATGGCGTCCTTCTGCCACGATTCGGGCTGATCCGTCTTCCTTTTTTTTTCTGGAATAGGGGGATGTGTGGACAAAATGGAGAAATTGTTTCGGCCGAAGACAGAGAGAGAGATGGGGGGGGGAGAGAGAGGGGGGGGTCTGGAGGTTGCTGAGACGTTGCAGAGCCACACGGCGTATCATCTGAGAACATGTTCGCCGTCCCCAGCCATCTTTTTTTTTTTTCTTCCCCCTTTCCTTCAAATCAGCCTGACCACGTACACGGGCGGAGTGGGGCGTTTGGTTTCTCTCAAGGCGTGGGGCCAGCCGGCCGGGTCGCTGTTTAGCTTCTTTAGACAGCAGGTCTGTCATTATGCGAGCAGGGTTCTGGGTGTGTCTGCCGGGCAGCCAGCCAGCAGCTGTAAACCAGGCCACAGCGGCACAACATCTGTTCTCCTCGGCTCACTGTGTGGGCACAGAGCCCCCTGCTGTCCATATAGCGCAACAGCCACGGTACGTAGCATATACGTACTACACACATGCCCTGCGCCGTCCACAACAACATATCTGAGCACTAGCGACCTGTTTGGGCTCACGGGATCTGACGACATCAGCATGCGACGTTCAAACCAAATCCGTTTCATAAGGCTGCACTCACACGTCCCTGGGTGCGACGTCACAACTGGGTCGTTGTGAGGAGGGGGGTGTGGACTCCCAGCAGGACTACAAACAAAACCTGTCAAAGGCCGGATGAGTTCCCGTGTGACCCAGCGGCCAGCCATACCTGGAGAGGAGACAGGGACCGCCAGGTACTGCCCCCTACTGGCACACAATGATGACCCAACCGATGTTGAGGAATCAGCAGTGCTCCTACGACCTCCATAGGTTACGGAACTGATGATGATGATGATGATGACGATGATGATGACGATGATGACACACACACACACACACACACACACAGTTTTCATACGGTGTCGCCCCAGATCACATACGTGTTTGATTCCATACTGATTTGGGGAGATGCCCCCATTCAAGGTACACTGGAGGGCCGTGCGTCACCATCGACCGGCGCCTGAAAAAGAACGCCCGTGAAACGGTTGAGTGACGTCACTGGGCGTCATTCGCCGTTGTCGTTCGCACGCGCCGGTTGTTTCACAGTGTCTGCCTGCATCGGTATGGGATATGGATCTCTTTCAGTGATGACCGTGAACTGCGAGAGGGGGAAACAGGAAGAGGCAAACAATCCGGAACTGGGCGGTGGGACTGGGGGGGAATAGCGTGATCCTCCCACGTGCTACATCCCCCTGGTGAAACTCCTCACTGTCAGGTGAAAAGAAGCGGCTGGTGACTCCACGTGTATGGGAGGAGGCATGTGGTAGTCTGCAGCCCTCCCCGGATCAGCAGAGGGGGTGGAGCAGCGGCCGGGACGGCTCGGAAGAGCGGGGTAATTGGCCAAGTATAATTGAAAGAAGAAAAAGAGTGTGGGGGGGGGGGATAAAAATTAACTAACTAACTAACTAATTAATTAATGTGGAGATGTCTCGGTGCACTGAGCAATGTCCAGACTGATAAAACAAACCTAACTCTGGTGCATTGTCTTATGTTTCAGCTTACCAAAATAGATCGGCCTTCGGTGTACACCATGACACCGTCAGGCAGTCCCAGTGACCAGCACCATGATGAAGATGCACTTGTGTGTACTGTGGATACGGTACAGCCGCAGGCAGACAGAGATCCATGGATTCATATGTCGTGTGGTGAGGTCCATACTGGCATGCTGCAGATCACCATACATGGCTGTTAACCATCACCACCTCTTACACAATGCCAAGTCTGCTGGAAACCAGGAGCTGGCTGGCAATCTCTGGTCTTGTTCTGCTTTCTAATCTTGCACGATCTATCTATCTATCTATCTATCTATCTATCTATCTATCTATCTATCTATCTATCTATCTATCTATCTATCCATCTATCCATCCATCCATCCATCTATCCATCTATCTACCTACCTATCATCCAACCATCTATCTATCTATCTATCTATCTATCTATCTATCTATCTATCTATCTATCCATCCATCCATCTATCTATCTATCTATCTATCTATCTATCTATCTATCTATCTATCTAGCTATCCATCCATCCATCCATCCATCCATCTATCTATCTATCTACCTACCTATCATCCAACCATCTATCTATCTATCTATCTATCTATCTATCTATCTACCTATCATCCAACCATCTATCTATCTAGCTATCATCCATCCATCTATCTATCTATCTATCTATCTATCTATCTATCTATCTAGCTATCCATCCATCTATCTATCTATCTATCTATCTATCTATCTATCTATCTATCTACCTACCTACCTATCATCCAACCATCTATCTACCTACCTATCATCCATCCATCCATCCATCCATCCATCCATCCATCCATCCATCCATCTATCTATCTGCCTGTCTTTTTCTCTATCAATATATATACGGTTGTATATAATTGTTAGACAGTACCTGTAGTTTGTCCAACCTGCAGAAAGAATGATGTGTTAAACCCTCTTTTGCTTTTGGTTTCTGTGAAGGATTTCCAACAGCGGCGTGCAGGAGTGCAGGGCTGAGGAGTCAGATAGGAGGAGCAATTCAGATGTGAACATTTCTATTTAGTTTAAAATGCATTTAGGCCTCAAGATGCTCCAACATCTTCCTCATGGCTTTAACACGGATTGTGCAGGGAAATGCCGCCGCCTTGCCACTCTCTTGTCATAATCCTTCCTCTTTTCACTGTTTACTCCCCCTCTCTCCCTTTAATGATGTACTGTACAGCTATGACCCAGCTTTCCTTCACATCTTGTCTGCAGTAGAGCTGGAGGACAAGACGGCATCACACACCCACACACACACACACACACACACACACACACACACACACACACACACACACACACACACACACACAC
Source organism: Lampris incognitus (assembly GCF_029633865.1). Classification (NCBI taxonomy): domain Eukaryota; kingdom Metazoa; phylum Chordata; class Actinopteri; order Lampriformes; family Lampridae; genus Lampris; species Lampris incognitus. Next base: position 9,881,388 of record NC_079216.1, on the reverse strand, counting down.
ACACACACATACACAATCAGTGGTTTACTGCCTTTCTGGATGTACTTTATGTGTCAAGGATACCAAACTATTGGCAGCATACTGTGTGTGTGTGTGTGTGTGTGTGTGTGTGTGTGTGTGTGTGTGTGTGTGTGTGTGTGTGTGTGTGTGTGTGTGTGTGTGTGTGTGTGTGGTCAGGCAGGTGAAAGTGGTCAAGACCCCCAGAGAACAGTGTAGAGACAATGCTAACCTACCTATTGTGTTTGCTTACAGACTGAGGTAACCTGACTTGCAGCTAAGTGTCCCTCTCATTGCTGAACTACAGTGTCCGCCTGCCTCCTCATCTCCTCACTCGCTGTTCTCACGTCATCAACTTCCTGTCTCTTCACCCTATCTGTCCCTCCTGACTCTGTCCCTATCTGTCCATCCTTACTCTGTCCCTATCTGTCCCTCCTTACTCTGTCCCTATCTGTCCCTCCTTACTCTGTCCCTATCTGTCCCTCTTTACTCGCTGTTCTCACATCATCAGCTTCCTGTCTCTTCACCCTATCTGTCCCTCCTTACACTGTCCCTATCTGTCCCTCCTTACTCTGTCCCTATCTGTCCCTCCTTACACTGTCCCTATCTGTCCCTCCTTACTCTGTCCCTATCTGTCCCTCCTTACTCGCTGTTCTCACGTCATCAGCTTCCTATCTCTTCACCCTATCTGTTCCTCCTTACTCTGTCCCTATCTGTCCCTCCTGACTCTGTCCCTATCTGTCCCTCCTGACTCTGTCCCTATCTGTCCCTCCTGACTCTGTCCCTATCTGTCCCTCCTTACTCTGTCCCTATCTGTCCCTCCTTACTCTGTCCCTATCTGTCCCTCTTTACTCGCTGTTCTCACGTCATCAGCTTCCTGTCTCTTCACCCTATCTGTCCCTCCTTACACTGTCCCTATCTGTCCCTCCTTACTCTGTCCCTATCTGTCCCTCCTTACACTGTCCCTATCTGTCCCTCCTTACTCTGTCCCTATCTGTCCCTCCTTACTCGCTGTTCTCACGTCATCAGCTTCCTATCTCTTCACCCTATCTGTCCCTCCTTACTCTGTCCCTATCTGTCCCTCCTTACTCTGTCCCTATCTGTCCCTCCTTACACTGTCCCTATCTGTCCCTCCTTACTCTGTCCCTATCTGTCCCTCCTTACTCGCTGTTCTCACGTCATCAGCTTCCTGTCTCTTCACCCTATCTGTCCCTCCTTACACTGTCCCTATCTGTCCCTCCTTACTCTGTCCCTATCTGTCCCTCCTTACACTGTCCCTATCTGTCCCTCCTTACTCTGTCCCTATCTGTCCCTCTTTACTCGCTGTTCTCACATCATCAGCTTCCTGTCTCTTCACCCTATCTGTCCCTCCTTACACTGTCCCTATCTGTCCCTCCTTACTCTGTCCCTATCTGTCCCTCCTTACACTGTCCCTATCTGTCCCTCCTTACTCTGTCCCTATCTGTCCCTCCTTACTCGCTGTTCTCACGTCATCAGCTTCCTATCTCTTCACCCTATCTGTTCCTCCTTACTCTGTCCCTATCTGTCCCTCCTGACTCTGTCCCTATCTGTCCCTCCTGACTCTGTCCCTATCTGTCCCTCCTTACTCTGTCCCTATCTGTCCCTCCTTACTCGCTGTTCTCACGTCATCAGCTTCCTGTCTCTTCACCCTATCTGTCCCTCCTTACGCTGTCCCTATCTGTCCCTCCTTACTCTGTCCCTATCTGTCCCTCCTTACGCTGTCCCTATCTGTCCCTCCTTACTCTGTCCCTATCTGTCCCTCCTTACTCGCTGTTCTCACGTCATCAGCTTCCTATCTCTTCACCCTATCTGTTCCTCCTTACTCTGTCCCTATCTGTTCCTCCTTACGCTGTCCCTATCTGTCCCTCCTGACTCTGTCCCTCCTGACTCTGTCCCTATCTGTCCCTTCTGACTCTGTCCCTATCTGTCCCTACTGACTCTGTCCCTATCTGTTCCTCCTTACGCTGTCCCTATCTGTCCCTCCTGACTCTGTCCCTATCTGTCCCTACTGACTCTTTCCCTATCTGTTCCTCCTTACGCTGTCCCTATCTGTCCCTCCTGACTCTGTCCCTATCTGTCCCTCCTGACTCTGTCCCTATCTGTCCCTCCTTACTCACTGTTCTCACGTCATCAATTTCCTATCTCTTCACCCTATCTGTCCCTCCTTACCCTGTCTCTATCTGTCCCTCCTTACTCACTGTTCTCACGTCATCAACTTCCTATCTCTTCACCCTATCTGTCCCTCCTTACTCTGTCCCTCCTTACCCTGTCCCTATCTGTCCCTCCTTACTCGCTGTTCTCACGTCATCAACTTCCTATCTCTTCACCCTATCTGTCCCTCCTTACTCTGTCCCTCCTTACCCTGTCCCTATCTGTCCCTCCTTACCCTGTCCCTATCTGTCCCTCCTTACTCGCTGTTCTCACGTCATCAACGTCCTGTCTCTTCACCCACAGGCATCACCTACCTACAATAATTCCCAAACCCTCCACCTACTCACTCGCCAGTGTGCCCACTTTCCAGTCAGCCTACTTTCCTGCCTCCTCACTCCATACCTACTTACCCATCAAGCAGCCTACCCACCTACCTCAACACTTAGCTAGCCACCCTTCTTACTGCCCATCCACCCCCGTACCTTCCCTCTGGCCTACCTGTCAATTTAACCGTGAGATAGCGAGGGTCTAACAGAGCTGTGTCCTAACTGAACTGTTTCAGCTCTCTGCTCTCCGTTTCAGGGAAACTGTGGTTTGCTGACCGAAAGTGAGATTTGGCGCAGAGCGTTCGCTCCAACCTTGACGTTGACGACTTGTATGAAACCCAACCAGTGACACTTGGGAGAACAATGAAGGTACTTTAATCATAGAAGCATTTTGTGCCTGCTGAGAGAGCATCCGGTGTTGTCCTTACGCCTCTTCCGGCATGTTGGTTTTCCTCCACACTTGCAGTTTATCTTCTTCTTCTTCTTCTTCTGCGCTCCTAGACGGACCGTCTGATTTCCTAACCTTGACCACTAAACAGCAACTCTCGTTAACTCTGAACAGCCCCCCCCCCTCTAACAAGCTCATTTGTTGATGGGAATGGCCCAACCCCTAACAGAAAGACATTATAGGGGGGGGGGGGTAAAGATTGTAAAAAAGGAGCAGTTTAGAGCTGTTTACCAGCGCCCTCTGCTGGTAAAGCTGTGCAGCTGACTTTATCAGGCCAGATCTGCTTCGCAGTGCATTGATTTACATGCCTCTCGCAACACAACATGCAAAGCATATGAAGCAGGCTGTATTGCATTGGATTTTGACATTCATGACATGTATGTGGGATGTTTCTTGTTTTGTCCGGGCGTTGCACTTGTCGCTGCGTCACGTTGTCGCTTTACTGAGCTGCTTTTAAAAAGGCACCGTCGCCGCAGGAAATTGCCTTGTACTCGGTACAACGACAATACATTTCTCTTGTATATTTGTCAATTCACTTTTAACATGAACCAAGCCATGAATACGCCTACTTCGTATCAATGTGCTATTACACCAGTATTTGTAATGTGTTTAGCGGCCCTGATCTTAGGGCATGCATCGCTGCACAGGTAGTAGTAGTAAGTGAGCTGCAGGACTTGATGCACGGTTACCCAGCCTTTCCTACAGCACGTCTCTCAAATGTCTTGTGACAAATTAGCAGCAAATTGGTCGTCAGCTGAGCCTTAAAGGAGCCGTGTGTCATATTTTGGCTCTCCTGGGGTGTAATTTGATATGCAAATATCGGTAAGGGTAGCAAAGGGAGACGAGGGGTCTGTTAGAAAGAGTCGTAGATAATGTGGTCTTACACATATTTACTTCAGTCAAAGCCAGTACCCTTTGGTTGAGCTCTCTGCGTGCTAGTGTGAGCCGGTCTTTGGTTTATCCAGCTCAGGGTTGGTGGGCGGCTGCGGGTTTTGGGTGGAAGGCCGGGAGACACCCTGGACCGGTGCGTCGCAGGGCCAATACAACTCGCCCAACCATGCGTGTCTTCAGACCGTGGGAGGGAAACCTGAGGGCCTTGAGGAAACCCATTGCGTACCGGTGCAGGACTTGCAAACTGTATACAGATGAAGCCGGAGTCAAACCCAGGCCCCTGTTGGTGTGCGGGGGACAGAACTTCACGACCGAGTCCCCCGAGTCCACACTTCCTTAGAGCCGCGTGGACTCGGGTGAGTCACGGAAAGCCACGCGTATGTGCCAGTTTTCATTCCAGCCCAACACCACACCGGCTGATCTCCCCGGTTACCACCCGGTTACCACCCCGTTACCGACGGGACGACTTTGACCCTCCACGGCAGGTGTTTTGCGTACCACTGACCTGTCTCGTGTCAGGTCTAGCCTGGTTTGTCTGCCTTTTTGTGTCCTTCCTCCCCGAGTTCTTGAGTCCGTGGCGCCGGATGAGGCCTCGGGGCGAGCTGGCGGCGTGGCTCGGTTAATACCGACCGGCCGCCGTTCTGGTGCTTTCTTTAATGTCGCCTCATCTGCACACACAGCACATTTCTTGCAGACTCCTGCTGTTCGAGTTGTCCACTCTTTTGTGTGGCCTCCCTCGCTTGTTCACTGCCGGCGTCAGCAACGCTGAGAAGGGTGTAAGGTGGAACGAGCACACTTTCACTCCAGATGTTTGTGAGATACTTTTTTTTTTATTTGTTCGAAAACATTTTAATTATTGTACTTCTTTATGATATTTTGTAACAAAGGATTTCAAAATAATTCAACAAATCTATATGGCTATACATATATACATATATATATGTGTGTATATATGTGAAGTTGTATACAAGTTATTGTAAAAACTGACATTGTTTATCAATCAGTCAGCCTGTCACTTAGACGATCCATCTTTTTCTTTTTTTCACCCTAATTGTCAAATTGTACCCATCCAATTACCCCCACTCTTCTGAGCCGTCCCGGTCGCTGCTCCACCCCCCTCTGCTGATCCGGGGAGGGCTGCAGACTGCCACACGCCTCCTCCCGTACATGTGGAGTCGCCAGCCGCTTCTTTTCACCTGACAGTGAGGAGTTTCACCAGGGGGGCCGTAGCGCGTGGGAGGATCACGCTATTCCCCCCCCCCCGAACAGGCGCCCCGAGCGACCAGAGGAGGCGCTAGCGCAGTGACCAGGACACATACCCACACCCGGCTTCCCACCCGCAGACACGGCCGATTGTGTCTGTAGGGACGCCCGACCGAGCCGGAGGTAACACGGGGATTCGAACCGTCGATCCCCGTGTTGGCAGGCAACGGAATAGACCGCCACGCTACCCGGACGCCCCTAGTCGATCAATCAATCAATCTATCAATCAAATCAATCAAGCAGACATATAAATCAATAAATCAGCCAAGCGGAGACACGCCGGGGCTCAGAACTCGGCCTTGTAGGCCAGCAGGTACCCATCGTTGTACATGTAGATCCGCCGGTCGGTGGGGTTGTAACTCAAGCTGGCCACTCCTTTGGCCACCTTCTCCAGCCGCAGCGCCAGCGAGTTGTCCTCCCTGCCGGTGGCCGTGTCGAAGGCGTAGAACACCTCGTCGTAGTAGTCGTCCACGTAGCGCGTGGCGTACAGCACGCCGCACGCCATGAAGGCGTTGCTCACCGCCTTCTTGAACAGCTGCGTCTCCCACGTGTTCGTGACGTTGAGCGCCCCGCCCTCCCAGCTCAGGCGGCTCACCGCCAGGTTGCCGTGGTTACCCAGCGTGGCGTAGATGACCCACAGCCCCGTCTCATCCGCCTCCAGGTCCACGTCGCTGTAGGCGCGGCAGTCGTAGTAGCAGTAGGGGAACTTGTTGTTGTAGCCCACGCCGTTGCCCGGCAGCGGGACCCGCGTCACCGACTTGTCCGTCAGGTTGTAGCGGCAGATGTCGATGGACTGGCGGCAGTGGTAGAAAAACGCGTCGTCGTACAGGACGGCGCTGGGCCCCTCGTTGGCGTTTGAGTGGCTGTAAGACGAGGCGAAGCTAAAATCTCGGTTTCCGGCGGAGGCCATGAAGTCCTCGTAGGAAGAGTAGAGGCGGAGCGTGTTGCCCCACGCACCGCTTTGGGTCAGAGGCATGACCCAGTAGCTGTCTCCGTCCCCTGGGCTGTTCTGCTTGGCCTGTTTGCCCCAGGAGCCCGAGAGGTAGCTCTTGCCGTAGGGGCTGATCTTGGTCACTTCGGGTTTGCTGATCTTGCTCATCACGCCCTTGAAGCAGTGGCTGTGCGGACCTGATTGGGAGACGGAGAAGATGTGAAGGGTCAGGGGACTCGCAGTCTAGTCCGGCTGGCTCTCTCACTACACCGCTCCTTTTTTGGATTCGGCCCCCTTTTTCTCCCCCAGTTGTATTCGGCCAATTACCCCACTCTTCCCGAGCAGTGGCGCCCCCAGAAATGTTTCATAGGGTTAGGCCAAATGGGGCCCCCTGAAAATCTCGGGGTGGCCCACCAAAACCAAAAGCCATGACTGCCTTTCAGGAAGTCTATCATGCCGTTGCAGTATTCTGTACAGGCTAGCTGAAAACCGTCAAAGTGAAGGAATCGCACACTGAAAAACTTGGGCTTCTTATTTTTCACAGTTAATTTTACTGAACAGACCAATACGGTACAGTTACCATTTTGAGTTTCAATGCGTCATGTATCTGTGTATATTGTAACAGGTTAGACGATTCCTTGTTCTATTGTGTATGTCCGGAAATGAAAAAGGAAAATATCAGATAGAAGCCTATTCTGCATATGCAACTTGTGACTGGGGGGGGCGCCACTGCTTCCGAGCCGTCCCGGTCGCTGCTCCACCCCCCTCTGCTGATCCGGGGAGGGCTGCAGACTGCCACATGCCTCCTCCCATACATGTGGAGTCGCCAGCCGCTTCTTTTCACCTGACAGTGAGGAGTTTCACCAGGGGGACGTAGTGTGTGGGAGGATCACGCTATTCCCCCCAGTTCCCCCTCCTCCCTGAACAGGCGCCCCAACCAACCAGAGGAGGCGCTAGTGCAGCGACCAGGACACATACCCACATCCGGCTTCCTACCCACAGACACGGCCAATTGTGTCTGTAGGGACGCCCGACCAAGCCGGAGGGAACACGGGGATTCGATCCGGCGATCCCCGTGTTGGTAGGCAGCGGAATAGACCGCCACGCTACCCGGACGCCGCTGTACTCCTTTTCTCACACGCTTTCTCTACTGTCTGTTGTACACACACACACACACACACACACACACACACACACACACACACACACTTACCTCTAAAGTCTTTCGGGATTGACCTGCAGGACTCCACGCCGTTCTTCAGATAACGCAGTTTTATTTTGACTGACCGCATGTTGACACTTTGTGACATGTGCATCTTTTCGGCGTCTTTCTGCAGCTTAGCCACCTGACACACACACACACACACACACACACACACACACACACACACACACACACACACACACACACACACACACACACACAGAAAAAGTCACATCTAAGGCGCTGGAGGGATGGAGACCTGCATGAATAATCAGGTATTATAAGTGTTCAGGTCAGGTCAGAGGTCACGCTACCATTCCGAATAAAAACAAACCAACAAACAAACAAACATTTGAAGCAGGATCTCCTGCGTTCAATCTCCAACGTGTTGCTACAGTGCTTGGTGTTTGCTGAAAGCAGGCGTGCTGTGCTGTGCTGTGCTGTGCTGTGCGGCCGAGACATGGAGAAGCACAACAGAAATCCAAAAAAAAACAAACAATTTCTTTACAAAGCATCACGCACCCTCCTGTTTTCATCAAGGAAGCACTTTCGTTTAACACTGGTGGACACCGTCAGCGAGTGGCCCGTCTCGGGGGCAAACCGAGAGCCATTACCTCCTTCAAAAGCTTCCGTGTCTGGGTGCTCTGTCTCTCGTTGTGGACGGAGGTGATGTCCGCCTGCACCTGCTGCAGCTCCTGGCTCAGCCGGACCAGAGCCAGGCGCGAGTACAGGCCTTTGTCGTTCAGGTACTGGTAGGGAACCAGGCGGGCCGTCAGGTTTTGAAACAGAGCCTGCATCCGGGGGAGGTGCTCTCCGGTGTCCACGACCTTTAGACAGAGACACACAAAGCTTTCAGCAGCAAGTCCGCGACACTGTCTGCTCCTCAGAAAAGAGGCGGAAAGATTAAATGAACGTCAACGTCGTTGTAGCGCGTAATGCGCACCGGGACTCGAGCCTGTGTAATACTTTCACCCATTCGGCTACAAGTATTACAGCACCGCGTGTATGCCATTTTGCATTGCAGCTCAACTTTACACCTGCTTTTCTTCTTCTTCTTACCAACCAACCAACCAACCAACCAACCAACCAACCAACCAATCAATCAATCAATCAATCAATCAATCAATCAATCAACCAATCAGATCTTGGCTTGTTCCCTGTTTTTCAGGGGTCACCACGGCGGATTTTATAATTTCCATGTGAGGGTACAGCACCAAGTGGCGGTCGTTGGTAACCTGGGCCTCGATTGGTCCGGTATGGCCTTGCCAATCCGCATACTGATTAGGCCGGATGCCCTTCCTGACACGACCGCTAACCCTATGGACCCCCCGGGGGCTACAGGTAAAGCGCCGGATGCCGTCCCAGGATTCATGGACTTGCGCCTATGGTAGTGCGTAAGGGCACATGTGGGTATCGGTCATTTCATGTGACTGGACCGCAGGGGTGCCAAACTCCAGGCCTCGAGGGCCGCAGTGTCTGCAGGTATTTGTTGCAACCGTGCACTACACCACCAGATTAAACTAGTTCCTTTCCCCTCCTTGATCCGGGAGGTGAGCTAATTAGTGAGATCGGGTGGTGTAGTGCACGGTTGCAACAAATACCTGCAGACACTGCGGCCCTCGAGGCCTGGAGTTTGGCACCCCTGGGAGTGACAAGCAACTGTGGCAAGTAGCACAAGGCCATATAACCAGGACAGAAAGTCAGTAGAAGATAAACTTGTTTATGCCCAAAAGCAGGATAAGTGACATCCCATCATGTAAGGGGAACCATTATTATGCAGGAAACAGTAGCGGCAGTAGTAGCAGCATATCAAGACAACCATTAGACTGTCAAAGCGGGGGTGACTGAAGACATCCTAACGCCATCCCTGCATCGATAGAGAGGCTCCTGCTCCGCCAACAAGTCCTGATCAACAAAGACCCTGACTAGCAGCAGGACCTTGACTGATGCCAGTAGGCTGTTCACTAGACTTGTAAGTGGAATAAAGACAGGGAGGCTTCTGTCTGATTTCCAGTCACTCTGCAGACCCGACTCAGACTTTTGTCGATACATCAATGAAAGCCTTATTTTCAAGGATCCTCGTCTCACTGACTTTTTTTTTTTTTTTGTTGCAATTTCTCTGCATCACTGGCCACCTCACGCCCACGCCTGTCGCCTCTCCGCTTTACACCCGCGGATTTCACAAATGACTCCTTCCCGTTCTGGTTTGGGTGTGGGGTCGTCTGGTGGAGCGAAGACCTGCATACACATGGCTCCCTCAGGTGGGGGGTATAGAGTGCCTAATAAAACAACGATCCCCGTTTGGCTCAGTGCGGAAAAGTCAAATTACGTGTTGATGAGTAACGTGATCGCAACGGTTTTTAAAAAAAAATGGAAGCTGATGCTGATACCTGTCTCTCAATTCCCATCATCAAAACCCACAACAAAACATTATAAATGCAAAGAGAAGCTTCTGTCAGCGTATTTCATTCTATGCACCCTATGCATTGCCTGTTGACACTTACTATGTCCTACTGGACTTGAACCTAGTTTTTTGGCATCTACTTTTTTCCCCCCTCCCCAATTGTACTTGGCCAATTAACCTATTTTCCAAGCCATCCCGGTATATGTGGCGTCACCAGCCGCTTCTTTTCCCCTGACAGTGAGGAGTTTCGCCGGGGGGGGGGGGGTCGTAGTGCATGGAGGGATCACGCTACCCCCCCCCCCCCAGTTCCCCCTCTCGCCTGAACAGGCGCCCCGACCAACCAGAGGAGGCGCTACTGCAGCGACCAGGACACATACCCACCCGCAGACACGGCCAGTTGTGTCTGTAGGTAACACAGGGATTCGAACCGGCGATACCTGTGGTGGTAGGCAACGGAATAGACCCCCCCCCCCCCGTGATGTGAGTTCTTACCTGTGTTTGTAAGTTGCGCCAGCTGTCCTCACATTTCTCCACCTGCTGAAGCACAGCTTCGTACCGGAGCGCAGGAAACGACCACATGCTGGAGTTGACCGGACATGCGCACGACCCGTCCTTCAGTTGGCCGGGGATGCGCTGGGCCTGGCCGCCCGCCTGTCATCACAGACACACACACACACACACACACAGAGCATATTCACAGTTGTTTAAAAGAGAAGAAGAAGTTTCGTCCAACAGAAGTGAAGCTGCCTTTGGAGTGAACTCTCCGCCTGAGGTCACATAGTCGTCACACCTTAACCTGTCCATCAACTGCTGTTTTCACTGTGTTATCATCATTAAGTCACCATAGACACTGAAAACAACTCACGGCGGACGACAGCAGCAACACGAGCAGGAGCATGGTTAACGATGGAGGGAACACGTCCAACTGACCTGAAAAGAGGAAGAACTCTCTTAATACCCAAACCACCTCCCTCTCTTTTTCATCCTTCCTCTCTCCCTTGCTCTCTCACGCTCTCACTCTCTCTCTCTCTCTCCCTCTCGCTCTCTCCTCTCTCTGCCCCCCCCCCCCCCACACACACACACATTTGTGAATCAAAGACGTATCTATTCCACTCACTGGGTCACTTTTGGTGATAGTGTCCTACTATACTGACTCACAAAAAAGGCATTTTGGTGTAAAACTACTAAAAAAAACAGGATGTAAGTTTGTGCGGTAGTTGTGCTCAGACCAGGTATTGTTCATACGCCCCCCCCCCCCCACAGGCACTTTTGATTTCTCTTTATTTTGTAAAGGCGAAGTTCACTCCCCCCCCTGAAATTAGTGTGATGAAGTTGCGTTCTCACACAATACAGCGTATTTCATGATTGTCCTCCTGTACGGTGGCGTTGGGGATACAGTATGTGGGCGATGAGTATTAAGGTTTTTGATTAATTATTATTTGAGTCATGGAAAATCTTTGTTTGTTTCTCCACGGTTGATTTGCTCTTTATATTGTTATTGTTCAAAGTTGACTTTGTTCCCTGCATGATGAAATGATTTCATAACTCGGGGCGGGGGGGGGGCACATTAACCAACTGCAGAGAAATGGTCAAAGAGGGGTTGAGTGCCAGTAATGGGCAATTTATTTTCACACTTCCTGAAAACTGGTGGTCCAGTTCAAAATAGGACATTTCAGTAAAGCCCCTGGTGATAAATGCTGACAGACCCCAATCCAACCCTCATAGTACTGACTCGTAATACTCATACTTCCTCCTTCTTTACCCACAAGCGCATACTGTACAACATATGAAGAATACGGATGTATCCAAAACCCCATTCGATGCAGATACCTTGAGAAGAAAGAAAGCCACATTATTTTATCATTATATTGTTACAACGTATTGTGTTCTTACAATGAATGTGTCCTCTGCATGTAACCCATCTTATTGTATAGGAGTGGTGGGCAGCTGCAGCACCCGGGGACCAACTCCAGTTCTCCTTTCCATTGCCTTGCTCAGGGGCACAGGCAGGAGTATTAACCCTAACATGCGTGTCTTCTTGATGGCGGGAGGAAACCGGAGCACCCGCAGGGAACAGTGCTAACCACTGGGCCGGGAAAACGTGGAAAGACGAAGGGAAAGGAGACTGGCTGGGATGCATGTCTGCGAAACAGATTAGATAATAGAGTTAACGTAGCCACGGGAACGTATTCTGAACAAGGGGTGCTTAAAAAAAAAGGGGGGGGCACTTAACTGGGCAGAATTGGGCCTGGTAGGAAGAACGTTATGACAGCGCGTATAGATGTTGTTAGGTAAATGTGTCTGAACGGGCCGCCCGACCGAGCCGGCGGTAACACGGGGATTCGAACTGGCGATGCCCATATTGGTAGGCAACGGAATAGACCACCACGCCACCCGGACGCTCCGACCTGTGACATTAGCATGAATTGCGGGGGCACGGCTCCTGTCAATCTGCTCCCCATCATCAAACTCTGGGGATGGTGCGTTGGTTGTTTCGGGGGTGCTCGGAGTCTGCCTCTGCCAACTCGCTGAATCTTTAATTCGTTTGTGTTTGTTTTTGTTTTTTGTTTTTGTTGTTGTTTTTGTTGAGCCCCCCCCCCTCAAAAAAAAAAATCACAAATGCGTTTTTGCAGCATTTCGACAGGTGGTCAGCTAGCTACATCAGCGGTGATAGCTAGCATGACTAGCATGACAAATTGGTGCCGTCATTAATGCCTTACTGTTACAGTCATTGTCGCCAACGAATGTTAGTGAGTTTTCATTAATTTGATGTAATTTATTCACTTTTGGGGTAAATATTTTTTTTGGGTGCTGCAGCACCCCTACTTCCCGCAGTTATGAGTATTGATTGAGGGTCGTGGAAGTAAAACGGTGCCGGAGGCCCCCCATCCAAAATGGCATATTGAATTGCATGAACTGAATACAAAACATATAGCAATAACAACGCTTGAATTATTTTGCATTACACTTTGACACAATTCCAAATAAGTCCCATATCATTTATGATGCCTGATTGTTTTTGCACTGCATTTTGACACTTGTTTAAAAAAAAAGGCAGCATTGCTGCAGCAATAACAATGCTTGATCCCCCCCCCCCCCCCCGTGCTACATTCATAGTTGTTGCAACCTATATTTCGATTGAAAACAGAATTCCAGCATTAAAGATTCGAAACATAAATATTCACCTTCCAAAAATGCAGTTCAGGTTGCTCAAATTCGGGTCTTAAAATGCAGGTTGTCAGATCCGCGACTCACAGGAAGAGCAACAGATTGCCGATGGAGCTGATAGCACCGTGGACATGCTGCACGGACACCGTCTCAAGTTCCGGCGGGTTGGCGGGATTACGCGGGAGCTACAAGTGGAAGCCAAAGATGGAAAAGAAGATGAACCAAACGGTAAATTAACTTATGAACAGGACAGTAGGATATATTTTAAGTTACGGTTACTAATACTATACATGATATTGTAGTCATTCATTATGCTATGAAGAGCGAAGTTAAGTTAGTTTTTGGTGGCTAGCTAGCTAGTTTTCACTGTCACGTGGTTTATAACCAGTCTGGCTAACGGACCGCTCTCAATGAAATCAGTGTAGGCTTAACGTTAGCTAATGTTAAACACCTACTAGCTAGCTTAACTGGTTGTCATTAGCGATAGGGCAGTGGCGAGTCTGTTGCCACTGTTTGCTGAAATGAGACAGCGTAGACAGCTTTAGCCAAAGATGTTACCGCTGGGTTGTTTGATGTAAACGTGTATTGGCCTTACCCTGTGAAGTAATACTTGGGGTAGTACTGGTAGAGGATCAATGGCCACACCGGGTTATAGAACTCAGGTTTAATCGTGGCTCGGTAGGCAGACGTAATAACCATACATGGTAGTGGTGTAACCATAATAACAGTCCGGGTAGTACATAACACCTAGTGTGGTTCCAGTGGATGTACATAGCATTATATCACTACATCCCCCCCCTGTTTAGTTTTCAGTTTTTTCAGTGTCAAAATACTCTAGAACATTCGGTTATATAAACCAACATATCACACAGTTCCAATGTGGTACAATCATTGATCAGCATTGTACAGTCGTTACACAGAGGTTGCCTTCTCTTTTTTTCCTTCTGAATACAGAGTCATTTTCTGTTTATACAGTGAAATTGCCTCACCCAGGTCCGGGTCTGACCAGTTCATCGTCGGTAGATGCGACGCCATGACGTCTCCTGTTGCTAGCTAGCCAGTTAGCTTTGCGGCTAGCTCAGCTCCGGCGCACGCTTGCTTGAATGACGACAGAAATTATCCACGGACAATTTTATCAGTCTATCTTCATTCTTCAGGGAGAGTACTTTACCGCTGCCACCATGAAGTAATACTCGGGGTAGTATTGGTAGAGGATCAATGGCCACACCGGGTCATAGAACTCAGGTTTAATCGTGGCTCGGTAGGCTGACGTAATAACCATACACGATAGTGGTGTAACCATAATAACGGTCCGGGTAGTACATAACACCTAGTGTAGTTCCAGTGGATATACGTAGCATTGCATCACCACACCCTGCATCATACAAATTACTTCAGTAGTTTATTAACTCCTTTTAAGTTTGCTTAATTTGACGTGTTTAAGGTACTGGACGTTTTACTGACTATTGAGAAGGCGCCGCCAACGTCATGCCGTGTGGAAATGTTGCGTATGCGCCGCCATGTTGTGGGGATGCCGCTGCCTTGCCGTTAGCGCAGCGTTTCCCAACCCAGTCCTCAAGGAACCCCCTGTCCTGCAGGTTTTCATTGTAACCCTGCACAGGTAGCCCTGCTTGTACTTACTCAACCAATCATCTCGCAGCACTTAATTGTGCAAGGTGTGCAACATCTGACATAATTATTTGCTGATTGGTTGACTAACTACAAACAGGTGTAAACTACTAATAAGACACGTTAGCCCCTAGCTAACGGGTCTGACCCTTTAGCCGAGCGGTTAGTGATGTCGCCTTGTGGTGCAGTACACCCCGTATCGAATCCCGCACCGGGCAAGAAAATAACCGGTTATACTGGTGGCAGCGGCGGGATCCGGAAGTGTGCAGATCCTCAGAAGTCTCTTCGGAGCGCGGGAATAACAAAGCCCTTCCGGGGAGGGTGACAACTTTAAACTACTAAAAAGACCCGTTAGCTAGGGTCTGACCCTTTAGCCGAGCGGTTAGTGATGTCGCCTTGTGGTGCAGTACACCCCGTATCGAATCCCGCACCGGGCAAGAAAATAACCAGTTACACAGGTACCTATTCAGGGTTGCAAAGAAAATCTGCAGGATAGGGGTTCCTTGAGGACTGGGTTGGGAAACACTGCGTTAGTGAGTAGGAGGCTGTTTTCTACCGTGGTTGTGATGCAGGGCTGCTGCATCAAGAGGTGTCATAGTAAGTCACGCCATCATCCAGGGAGAAGGCTGTATAGCGGAATAGGTGTTTTTGTCCGTTACCCAGTCTTGGGCTGCCAAGTCTTATGAATGGAACAGACCAGAGCAACAGCCTCACGATAAATTAGGCATCATGAATGCTATGTGATTTATTTCGAATTGTGTCAACTTGCAATGCGAAATAATGCAAGCATTGTTATTGCTATATTGTAACGTGCACGGATAAGAAGACACGCTGGCCGCTGGCTCGCGAGCCTATCCCTTTAGTCGAGCGGTTAGCGATGCCTCCTGCGGTGCGGGCGATGCGGGTTCGATTCCCGGCCGCGGCAGTTCCTGCGGTTGCCTTGTCCCCCCCCCCCCCCGAATTCGCTACAATATCTTTCTATTCAGCGCATGCAATTCAACACACCATTTTGCTTTGAGGACCTCTGGCACCGTTTTACTTCCACGGCAGGGTCCACGCCCACCAAGCTCTTCTTCGCTTTCCCTAACGATGCTTTGAATGTGAGATTCGGGTATCCTTAAGAAGACCCCCCCCCCCTTCACGGGTTATTGGCGGTTGTAGTGTATTTTAAAAGTTCAAATTCAAATGCATTTTTGCTTCGTTCCCACTCCCCTCCAAAAAAAAGCCCCCCAAAAATGCTGCAGTACAGTAAATTATGCACATGTTTTTTGGGCGTACGTTTCCGTGCAAAAGTGGAGTTATTGCACAGTTAGCAGTTTCTGTTCCTGAGACTTGTTCCCAAAACATCCGACCGCATATACTGCGCCACAAATGCTTCTTCCTCGTGTGTTGCGGTAACCTGCCTCCTTCCTCATTCGGCGTTTCCTTCTCGTGCCATCTTCAGGACTAGATTCGCAGCACCACCCCTCTTGCCGCACCGTGGAGCGCGCCAGGCGATGACGTAATTGTTTTGTTCGCGCGCTTATATGCTCCAGAAAGAGTTGGAAAAACCTGTATTTTATTGGAGAGATTCCATTTCAGAGGCCTGTATTGTTGGTTTTCACATGCTAATCTACAACTCAAACACTTAGTGGTTACCGTAAAGGAATTAAAGGAAGGGAAAGTGCTCAACAAATAAGGA
Organism: Lampris incognitus; assembly: GCF_029633865.1. NCBI lineage: Eukaryota > Metazoa > Chordata > Actinopteri > Lampriformes > Lampridae > Lampris > Lampris incognitus. The sequence goes on along the minus strand of NC_079216.1, from coordinate 9,865,274 downwards.
GCAAAATAATCCAGTGAGTCGCGGCATGAAACAGGCGTGTACTGTCTCAAAGAATTTACTTGACTCACTCACTGGATTATATATATATATATATATATATATATATATATATATATATATATATATATATGAATTATATATTGATCTTTGATATCTATATACGATGAATGATTTATATTCATGCAGTGAATGCATAACATTTTTATATTGAAAAATATATAGTATTTAATTGATATTGGATTAAAAAAGCAGCAAATTGAAGTTCAGTGTGATATATCTATATATATATATATGATATATATATAATATGTGTATATATGATATATATATATACATACATACATACATACATACATACATATACATACACATACACAAATAACTGTTTTCATTCCAGTATCAATTTTAAATACTGTGTGTGTGTATATATGCACTTTTAAACTTTGCACAAAATTACTGCAGTTAAATTTAGAAGTTAGTGCTTGGTGGGTAGAACACTGGTCGGCACCACACAGCTACATAATGTATTAGTAAAAAACAGACATTTACATTTGAAGCATGAGCTATGTATGCACAGCAAATACTTTAGTAGATATGTGCATTTTCGACTGGGCACTGTCCAGTCAGCATGGGTGCAGCCAAGGGGGGACTGGGTGGGTCGTTCAACCACAAAGTCCAATTAAAGTGTGTTCAATGAAACTAAACAGCAGTTACCGCAGAGACAAGATAATCTCATAGTCACTAAACCTTAAATATCCATTATATGGTGATCTTTCCACTAATTTACAAGTATAGTAGACTATAGTGTATGTGTAGCCATAGTAGGTCAACGATAAGGTATCCTATGCTCACAATGCAGAGGTCAGCTCTGTATCGGGCAAATCGAATCTTGAAGTTTGTCTGATAATTGAACTGCAGTTGTTTCCTTTCTGTGTTTATTTTCCATTGCCGAGCAGACAGGCCCACTGATGGAAGGTTGTTGTGGGACCAGCTGACCCTTGTAGACATCATAACCTCCAACATTGAGAAAGACTAGTGCTGCAAAGCCTTGATCAGGCTCCGGACAGTCAGTGTCTGTCTCTGTCTCTCTCTCTCTTTAAATATAAACAAACTGTAAAAGAAAAATGTCAACTGATGAATTTCATCCTGGGACAAGCAAAAATGGCCATATACTATGTAAGCAGAAAGAGGAAGACGGACAACTCAGTAGACACTGATGTAAAGCTGCTGTTTACTAGGATGGTAAAGGCCAGGATAACGATCGACTTCAATTATTACAGGGAAATGAAAGATATCCAGCAATCCAGTGTTATCTGGGCATATAGAGACGTGTTGTGCTCAGTAAAAGACAACCAGCTTGCTTTTTTCTGGAGAATTGATGTGATTTACTTTTTATTTTTGAATATTTATTTATTTGCTTGTGGTTTGAATGTGATTGTATTTTTTTAATCTCTCTCTCTCTCTCTCTCTCTCTCTCTCTCTCTCTCTCTCTCTCTCTCTCTCTCTCTCTCGCACACACACACCAATGCAATGTGTGAGGGAAGTCAGCAGGCACACCCCGTGGTGGGAGTGTTCAGAGGTTTGAAGTTTGCTAACATAGCGGAGTTGTCTTGATTCAGACTGTACACTGGGAAAGTGACATTTCACTCTCTTTTCTGTTGGACCATGGCTCTCCCTGTGATGCTTGGGTTCTTTGCCTTGCTCACCATCTCCTGTCAGGTAGGAAAACAAGGCCACCACACACAGACAACACAAGGTAGGTTTGAGTCGTGGCAAATGGAGCATTGCTGCAGCATATTATCATACGTAATCGGGAAAATTTGCCCGCAGTTTCATTTAGGAGTCAACGTGATGCACATTGTGAATACTGCAGCAGTCCTTGTAGCTCGTTTGTCTTCACGTGTTCCAGGTTGCATCCTCTTCTGGTAGCTGTGTGTGTGACTTGAAGAATGTGGAGCATCCCTTTCCTTATGACAAACTCGAGACTGCCGAAGACACTGCGCTGAGCTGTAACCAGAACGTTAACCCACAGAAGGTAAAATGTCATGGTTCCTCTTCCATCATGGAACATTCACAAGAAAATAAGTTGTGGTCATCAAAGAACATCTAATGCTTTTTGAAATTTGGCAGTTTCTTTTTTTTTTCTTCCCCAATCACTGTCTAGAAAACATTTTTTTTAATGATTTTTGATTGATTGGTTGATTTTTGTTTTTCCCTTGTCCTTTCCACCGGGTTTATTCTGCTTAATTTCTTTTTATTCTGATATTCTGTTCTTGATTCCAGATTTGTTCTTAGAATATGAATCATTTCAGTGGGATTTCTGATTTTTTTTTAATTGGTTCATTCGTTGTTTGATCATTTTGCTTCCGTTCTGCCGTAAATCACTTTATTTTTCTTTTAAATATGCCATTCAAATAAATGTTATGTATTTATTATTATTATCATTGTCATTATTATATTATTTATCTATTTGTTTATTTATTTGTTATCGTTTAGACCCAAAAGAAACAATCACATGACCTAATCTAGAAAATATCTATAATGACAATTTCGATTTTCTGATGGAAAAAGATGATTTGATATTTATTATTATTATGTTGTTGTTATTAGGATTATTATTTACACCCAAAAGAAACAATCACGTGACTGAATCCGGAAAATATTTATTGTGAAAATTTTGATTTTCCAATGGCAAACAGATGCAAAAGCAAATGCAATTTGTAAGGGAAAATCCTGCACCACAACATTTAGACATTTCGTGACACTGAGCAACTTTCTGGCCTTTTTGTGATAGGACCACAGACTTGGCCCTACAGACCTAGCCTTATGGAAAAATGTTATGTTTCACCGCTCAAGTAGGGTAAGGCCGGGGAGTATTAAATGTCTGCCGTTCATTTTCAACCGAGCAGCTTTGAATCTTGACATCAGTATTAGAACTTTTGAGTTTGTTGCGCTTAAGAGTGAGGAAGAATAGTTTCTGCTCACAAATAATGCTGAGATTTACACACCCGAGCATTATTTTTCTGTCTTGAATAAAATCCTTCAATGTCTGCATACTACAGCCGTCTCCCTCCCTCCGTTCGCTTTCTCTCTGAATGGACACAAGTTTCACAGTTGGCCTCTAATGTGGCTTAAAGCAAAATAAAAGTCCCAAAACCTTTTTTTTTGCAAAATGATGGTAGTGATGTGTAGGTAAGATGGAAATGATTTATCGCCACCCTGTGGCAGCACAGTGGCCCAGTGGTTAGCACTGTTGCCTCACAGCGAGAAGGTTCTGGGTTCGAACCCCAGGCCATCCCAGGTCCTTTCTGAGTGGAGTTTGCATGTTCTCCCCGTGTCTGTGTGGGTTTCCTCCGGGTGCTCCGGTTTCCTCCCACCATCAAAAAGACATGCATGTTAGGGTTAATACTCCTGCCTGTGCCCCTGAGCAAGACAGTGGAAAGAAGAACTGGAGTTGGTCCCCGGGTGCTGCGGCTGCCCACTGCTCCTATACAATAGCATGGGGGTTAAATGCAAAGAACAAATTTGTTTGTACGGATACAATGTCAAATACAGTGGCTAGCTTTCTTTCTGGCTTTCTTTCTTTCATAATAGGAAACAAAATACATCAGTCTCGCTGTCTTTCGCAGACCCTGGAGGTGAAGAGTCTTTTGATGGGTCTAGAGCGACGTTTGCCTGTGCTGGTGGAAGACGTAGAGGTGCTGGAGAGCGAGGACGATGGGGATCTGTATGGAGCCATCAGCCTGCAGGTCATAGAGAATGAACTGAGGGAACTCCTGCAGCTATTTAACAAACTCAACAGCACCATCATAGGGAACCAGCAGCTCAACGCTGATACCCAACAACAGGTGGGTGCAAAACAACAACCAGCAGCTCAGAATGAAGTCTGCAGTGAAACCAGCCGTCTGGAGCTGGCTTGTGCCAGTACACTGCTCTCTGCTAAACCGGAAAAAAAAAGAAAAAACAATGTGGTTGCCTTACCCAGGTCTAAATGAAACTGATGGATGCACAGTTTGCACATTATAGGGATATAGTACACATGCTAAGAGATTGTGAGGACCTCTCCCCTTCTGTCCTGTATAGTGTGTGTGTGTGTGTGAGAGAGAGAGAGAGTTTTGATTTTCAACAATACTTTAATAAAAATTACACAAAAGTTACAGCAAGCAGGATAAAAACCAACATGGTCAGTAACACAAGATTCACAGAATCTTAATCATCTCAGGACACTCCCCAAGATCAGCTCATCATCAACAATACAGAAAAGCACATTTTTTACAACACCACACACTGTGAAAACTTTCCAGATCATCCATCAATTTGAAGTAGCAAAAATCAACTTTTAAACGAGCTCTTAACATTTTTATGAACACAAAAGCAGCATCATCATCCCCCAGCTTCCTTCGTCCTGTTTCTTCTGCTCAGGTACACGGCCATCTTTGCACTCCCCAGAAGGGAATTAAGAAGCTGGCATTTGGCCTTGTTTTTCTGAGAGTACCTGTAGCCCAGAATGAACATGGGTTTGGAAAAAGACTTCCCCAAACAATCCAAAAACATTTTCCAGCAACGTAAAAAGTGGCAGCAGTCAACAACATTCCATGAAGCAATGAAAGCCAGTTGAGAGAGAGAGAGAGAGAGAGAGAGAGAGAGAGAGAGAGAGAGAGAGAGAGAGAGAGAGAGAGAGAGAGAGAGAGAGAGAGAGAGAGAGAGAGAGAGAGAGAGAGAGAGAGAGAGAGAGAGAGAGAGAGAGAGAGAGAGATGACTAAAGCCTTCAGGCCCTTTCTCTCTAAGGAATGGGCTACAATAAGAAGTCACAACAACATTACACCTGAATTTGAACAAGTGACTGGATGAGAAATGAGCAAGAGGCTGTTTTGTTTTGCACAATTTGCTTCAGCTTCTTTTGACCTTTTTCCATTAACAAGCACTGCCATTTCTTTGTCTGGACATCCTGTGGGTAGCAAACCATGGCAGGTACACTTGGGAATCTTGTGACGGTGAAAACACCCAGTTACACTACTGTATTTGACACACTCAAAACGGCATGTCTGGTCCATAAAAATAGTTCCCTTTATCAGTATATATTCCTTCACTGTTTTAAAATGTCCCCAGAGCTCCTACGTGGCAAATTTGCAACAATTATAATACTTACAGGAAGCCTCCTCCTCGTTCAACCCTTAAAATCCCAGAGAATAGCTACAGATCAGATATTCAACATTAAAAAAAAAAAATCTGTCTTCATGATTAATTTTAGCTGCTGGGCTTAAGGGAGGACATGCAGACTCTGGAAGCCTATGATACCATGGAGGTGGTAAAGAGACAGAAAATGAACCAGCGTTTGAAGAGAGACCTGGAAGAATGTAAAAATGGACATGACTCCACCGTCGAGCCTACTTGGATTCCACAAAGTATGTCCCAAACTGCAAAACTTTCCCATGACCAAGAAATTCTGTTGTCCTGCTCAGACTTGCAATGAATGTTATATGCAGAGTTTATGCCAATCTCTTCCTTTCCCCTTCTACGCTCTCATCATGTCTTGTTTTATCTTCTTCTCTCTTTCCATCCCACCCTGATCTCAGGTAACTGTCCCCAGGGTCAGTTCATGAATGTGACTGGGCCAAGTGTCTACACAGGGGGAGAGTATCCTGGTTCCTACAAGTATGGAGCCTGGGGTCAAGATCCTAAACCTGATGTTGGGAAGGAGAACTGGTACTGGTTGGTGTTGCTGACCTCCAGCAACGCATACTCCAACTACGTACGTCGCTACTCCAGCCTGAGTTCCCTGATCGTTGGGGTTAGCGTTCCTGGTAATGTAACTTTAAGTTTTTAAATCATTTTTTTGTGTCTTGGTAAAGATTTGTTGTACCAGCTCAGTGGCTCAATGGCAGTGAGCTGATTATACACCAACCCTTGTAAGGTCACTGCAAAGACCATGCACAAAGGCATGGTACTGTGTGGGCTGTGCAAGCTTGGTAGGGGAGCAGGACATACAATATACCATTAATATGCTTCTTATTAGCACAAATGTATTAATGTTCCTCTGTCTGATACTTCTGATTCTTTATTATTAGACGATGATGATTATGATGATGAAGATGATGACAGTTCTTATCTTTATTCTTGGTCATTCTTTTGCAAGGGGTTGTTTTCTAGCATTTATTTGCATCTGCAGAAGACAAACACAACACACATGAGTTGCCTTCTGGTCCCCTCTGCACATTGACTCCCTCAGCAGTCCAAAATGGCATTTTGATAATTTGGTCAAGATGGAAAATATAAAGACAGAAAAGTACAGGGCCAACATTCGAGCTCTGAGGTACACCATATTTAATGTCAGAGAATTTTAATATAATGTTATTATAGCAGACACACCATGTTCTTTCAGATAAGTAGGACTTAAGCCAAGAGAGAGCTAAGCCAGAGACACCATAATTTAAACTTATTCTGTCTAATAGTATACAGTGATCAGTGGTATCAAAGGCTGCATTGAGGTCCTGTAGTAGAAGCACAAAAGTGGAATCCGAGTCCATAGCAAGTAGATCTTTCACCACTCTGGTCAGAGCAGTTTCAGTGGAGTGACAGGCCCTGAAAGCCAAATGAAAAGGTTCAAATAGATACTTTTCCTCTATATGGTATGAAAGTTGTTGATAAACAACTCTCTCCTACTTTAGAAAAGAATGGAAGAGTAGTAACGAGTTGATATTAAGAGACCCTGGATCGAGGTGTGTTTTTTTTAAGTAGAGGTTTAACCACAGCTTTCTGAAAACTACTGGGAACAGTACCAGTAGTAAGTGATAAATTACCAGTGTCTAGCATTGTAGGTCCCAGAAAAGGCCAGAGGTCTTTAAAAAGTGTTGCTGGTAAAGGGTCAAGTAGGCAAGTAGTTGGTTTAGAAGCTGACACACGCTTAGTCAAAGTATCAGGAGAGATAGTCTCAAAAGCTGTAATAACAGTGACTATCAGTGACTCACTGTCCATCCATCCATCCATTATCTTAACTGCTTATCCTGCTCTCAGGGTCGCGGGGATGCTGGGGCCTATTCCAGCAGTCATTGGGCGGCAGGCGGGGGGACACCCTGGACAGGCCACCAAGCCATCACAGGGCTGATATACACACACACACACACACACACACACACACACACACACACACACACACACACACACACACACACACACACACACACACACACACACACACACACACATACATAAATATACAAATAATATATATATGTATGTATGTGTGTGTAGTGTAAGGCACAGTATATTTGTTATGCCCATGCCGCCCTGTCCATCCAACCCCCATCCCTGTCCCCTGTTCCTTACTTCCATTTCAAGGTGTTGGCAACCCTAGTAAGTCACTAGTGACATTTTCAAGTCTGTCTCAAGACTTCAGACAGCTGCTGGCCAAATGCAGCTACAGCGGATGGACCAATGTGGGGAGTGGCAATTACATCTGTGCAGCCGTTAACAGGACAAGCCAATGATGCTTCAGATTTAATGAGAGAATAACCTCACACAGCGGGTGTGGTGGGCGAGACAGTCAGATCAGAAACAGCTATGCCTTTAGATAAACCCAAATGAAGGGTGTTACCACTTTTTCTTCGTTCTTCTTCTTCTTCTTCTTCTTCTTCTTCTTTTTTGGATTTTCCCCCCTTTTTCTCCCCAGTTGTATCTGGCCAATTACCCCATTCTTCGAGCAGTCCCAGTCGCTGCTCCACCCCCTCTGCCGATCTGGGGAGGGCTGCAGATTACCACTTGCCTCCTCCGATTCATGTGGAGTCGCCAGCCGTTTCTTTTCACCTGACAGTGAGGAGTTTCGCCCAGGGGCCATAGCGCGTGGGAGGATCACACTATTCCCCCCAGCTCCCCCTCCCCCCCGAACAGGTGCCCCGACTGACCAGAGGAGGCGCTAGTGTGACGAGGACACATACCACATCCTGCTTCCCAGCCACAAACATGCCCGACCAAGCCGGAGGTAACATGGGGATTCCAACCGGGGATCCCCGTGTTAGTCGGCAACAGAATAGACCGCCACGCCATCCGGACAGCCTCTTCATTGTTCTTCTTATTGGTATTATTGTTAGGACCATTATTTCTGTTGTTGTTGTCATCCTTGCATCATTGTCGTTGTAGGGAATGTTCTGATCAGTTCGTCCAACCCAACCACCAACACCATCCAGGGGCCAAACGTCGTGATGTATGGAGAGGCTCTGTACTACGGATGTTACTACCGAAATGCAGTCTGTAGATTCAATCTCACCACCAGCTCTGTTACTTCTGTGGAGCTGGCTGCAGACACCAGGTGCAAGTTTTTCTTTTCATCCATCCATCCATTACCTAAAACACTTGTCCTGCTCTCAGGGTTATGGGGATGCTGGAGCCTATCCCAGCAGTCATTGGGCGGCAGGCCTTCTGAACGTATTTATTAAATTTGAATATCACTGATATCAGAAAAGGGGAAAAAAATACTATCTTGTAAACGATCATAAAGTCATGATTTACACTGTTCAAACTTCAAATCAAAATATCTTTTGAAAGGAACAATTTTTTGTTTTCAAATTTATTTATGTATTTATTTACTTTTTATTGTAAATGGATCCTTTTATGCATGTCTTTTTGGCTGCATATCTTTCTCTCATTTCTCATCTATCTGTCTATCCATCCATCTATCCGTCCATTCATCCGCCCGTCCGTCTGTCTGTCTGTCTGTCTATTTATACATTATTTATTTGCCCACAGGTTTAACTCTAAGGGTAACTTCTGTTACCTTGAAGCCTGCTACCCATACACGGATCTGGACTTGGCAACAGATGAGACCGGCGTCTGGGTGATCTACACCACCAAACAGAACTTTGGTGACATCGTGGTGTCTAAGGTGGGGGATGGTGTGCAGCCCACAGTAGAGAAAACTTGGCATACCTCCCTGTACAAAAGTGCAGCGACCAACACCTTCATGATGTGCGGTGTGCTTTACGCCACAAGGTTCGTCAGCAAAGACACCGAGGAGATCTTCTATTCGTTCAACACTTGGACAAGTGAAGAGAGGTTCAATCTTGGCATACGCTTCCAGAAGATGTCCGCCAACATGCACTCCCTCAACTTCAGTCCTGTGGACCAAATGCTGCACGCCTACACTGATGGATACATGGCTTCCTACCATGTTGTGTTTGAGTAAACGGATAGTGCCCACAAACACAAATATACCACAGCAATCAACAGTGCTTATCACATTGTATGAACCACTGAGTTCGCTATCACTTTTGAAACTCAGAAAAAATGATAAATAAAGAAAATATTGATTAATCGCATGACCATTGTCGCGCAATCGCATGTCATTGGGAGTGGTGAAGAAGGGCAGGATCAGGGACGAGTTTATTGGAGGGACCGCTCAGGTTGGGCGGTTCGGAGACAAAGCAAGAGAGGCGAGGTTGAGATGGTTTGGACATGTGTGGAGGAGAGATGCTGGGTATATTGGGAGAAGGATGCTGAATATGGCGCTGCCAGGGAAGAGGAGAAGAGGACAAAGAAAGGGAAAGAAAGAAAGAAAGGGAAGAGGAGGAGAGAGGACACGCAGGTGGCTGGTGTGATAGAGGAAGATGCAGAGCACAGGAAGAGATGGAAGCGGATGATCCGCTAACGGGAGCAGCCGAAGGTGGCAGGAGTAGCAGTAGGTTGGTTGACCACATGACCATGGGCTGTTGTGCTGACAGTTGTGAAAATCGTGGCATTCGGTCCCTCTCATCTTACACCAGGTTCCCGTTGTGCTGCGAGATGTGAACGGCGAGGAGAAACGCTGGAAACCTTCGAAGCGGGTGTTTTGACAGAATCTTTATTTTCTTAATCATTTCATGTTCAGCACATGGACAGAGACGGCTTACTTCATGTATTTATATATAATATATTTAAACTTTACAGTACACCTCTGAATAACGACAAAGCAGGTAAGAATCCTTCTACCTTCATGAATAGTAACAAGCTTATAAGGAAGACTCCCACAATATCAAACAATCCAAACATGAAAAAAGAACAACTTATTGCTCAATACAAATCAGTCATAATGGCAGTAAGAATAATAGTAGTAGTACACATCAACCAATGTCATTATACCAAGATGAGGTTACAGCCTACTGTTGCTATAAAAAAGGAGAAACTCGAGGGGCATGGGAACAAAAACATGGTGGTGTTTTCTCACAACACTATAGTGTTAGCTTGCTCTGTTTAGGTAGCCTGCTCTACAATTAGAAAGTATCTACAAGTGCAAGGAGGGGGGGGGGGACCAAGGTCTATAAATCAGCCACATCCAGACAGCAATGGCAACACAATCAAACGGGCATGCTGGTCCTGTAGGACGTCGGCATCCCATTAGCCACTTGCTTTCACAAACAACTTGTTCCTCGGCCTCACACTGTAGTTTATAGACACTGAGGAGGAAACCGGGTTCTCTCGGAGGGGGAGGGGGGGTACGGTTGAAAAGTTCAAAGGTCAGGAGCTGGGAATGAATTTTCAAACCCTAGTGGGAGATTCGGAGGAGACGGGGCAAACGTTTGACAATACTGTACAGCAAGTCAAGGGGACAAAATACATTCAGGAGGCCCCCCCCCCAGGCAGTGTGGGTAGGAGTCTTGAAGGGGGGGAAACCCAAGTCTTGAATACAAAGTTAGCCTTTTTGAGACTAGAAAAAACGTTATGACCTCTGCACTGAATGATGTTGAACCACTAACACGGGCACATGCAAACTATGGCGGGCGATGTACAGTAAACACTAAATTAATTTTGTGAGGTTCCACTAGGAATGATAGAGGTGTTTCTTCTGATTTTGGCCAATATAGTCTCATATTCATTCGAAGTTTTCCCACCTATTCCCCCTCGTGGTTTTTCTTTTCCAACCTGTGTCAGGTTTTTCACATAACTCAACAACTCAACTCTCCATCTCTAACAAAAGCACATTCCTTCTGCAATTAATGCAAACGAACATTCGCTGATTCAAATGATTTATCATTCTTCCTCCCTGGTCAGAACCTCTCTCTCTCTCTCTCTCTCTCTCTCTCTCTCTCTCTCTCTCTCTCTCTCTCTCTCTGTGTTTGGTAAGACTCTTCCCGTTGTCATTTCTCGGAATGACGACATTTTTTTCCACGCGCTCCTTCTGTTTTAGTCGGTCTTTATTCCACTCTGATAGGGTCTCCTTGTGCAAGGGGAACAAACTGACACTACCAACACATAAAAGTGACTTCAGCTGATAGCCCTTTAGGGTGTGACCTGGTGTGCCTGTGAGGAGCGGGGCACCTTGTGATTTTTGGGGGGTTGGGGGGGGGGCATTGTCTTAAGGTGGGTGGGGGGTTGCCCTACATTCCGAGCTTGGGGCCCAAATGGCTCCAAATAAGCCCCGCCTCTTACAGGCTGCCTCAGGAAAGCGCACCCTTAGCAGTGTGGAAGCTACGCCCCTTCCCTTCTCGGCAGAAAGGAAGGGAAGGTTTTACTCTCTAAAAGACGGCGAGGTAAAGGGTTCTTACAAAACTGTTAAAGAGATGGTGCTGATTGTAGGTGCTAAAATACGTCACTAAGCAAACTCCCAAGCAACCCCAAGGCTGAGCTTCATTACGCGCCTAAATGAGGCCGTCCAGTGTTATAGCAGACAACAGCACACAGCCACACTATTCTAATAACTACAACATCAATAACATACATGTACCCTACGAATGAGTTGATGGGCAGGAAATGACACAATCATTTCTCTCTTCTTCTGTGTGTGTGTGTGTGTGCGTGTGTGTAAAATGCTATATGTACCTGTTTCCTTTGGATCATCCGCCCTTAGCAAGCCCAGTCAATGGAGTTTGAGTATATCGGCATGTATGAGATTGTTTGTGTGTCTGAGCGTGTATGTTTGTGTGCATACAGTTAAATTTGTGTGCATGCCACCAACACGGGCATCGCCGGCTTGAATTCCCACGTTACCTCCGGCTTGGTCCGGCATCCCTGCAGACACAATCCGCAGTGTCTGCAGGTGGGAAGCCGGATGTGGGTGTGTGTCCTGGTCGCTGCACTAGCGCCTCCTCTGATCAGTTGGGGCGCCTGTTTGGAGGGAGGGGGATTGGGGGGTTTGGGGGGAATAGCGTGATCCTCCCACACACTACATCCCCCTGGCGAAACTCCTCACTGTCAGGTGAAAAGCGGCTGGCGACTCCACATGTATCGGAGGAGGCATGCGGTAGTCTGCAGCCCTTCCCCGGGTCGGCGGAGGGTGTGGAGCAGCGACCTGGGCGGCTCAGAAAATAGGGTAATTGGCCAAGTACAATTGGGGAGAAAAAGAGGGGGGGGGGATTTGTGTGCATGCTAGCGAGTGTAATGTGTGTGTGCGAGTATCCGATTGCGCCCACATGGATGCTTTTATGGCTTTGGTATATCCATTAAATGGGCCTGAGTGTTGTAAGGGAAGTATAATGTGAGCCCTATATCATACTCAGCTTTTGGCACCAACCCAGAATGAGAGCATCTCAGGCCCTTCTGGTTCTGCCTCAGCCTCCCTGGTCTGGTTTGGTTTGGGTCAGAGTGTGATTGTCACATAAGAGACCACAGTGAACTGACAAAAGAGCAGAACTACTTTCATGCACTAGAGAGCACTGCATTCACCGAAACAGCAAACTGGCCACATTTATGGTGCTAACACAACTAAAACACATGACTTCCGTAACTCTACCTCTGCATGCGGAAAGAGCACGCATGCATATATGCATATTTATAGTGTATGTATGTTAGGCGGTACAATGCCGGCGGTGTTGTGTATCTTAACTAGATCGTCTAACACAGGGGAGAGGACACAGGGTTTCAACCGCTATTTGGCTAAAACGCCCAACTAAGAAATCCTATCAAAAGCACTACAGCGGCACTCTGCTATGATGGGCTGTGTTCTACTGTCTGTCAAATCCTGGACACGCCCCCCCCCCCCCCCGTTAATACCCACCAGCATCCCACCACATACGACTCGTGGAGAGAAGCTACTCTCGCTCCGCTACCTTACACATGACAAAGAGAGAGACTCTCTCTCCACAGAGGGAAGAAAATAAACGACTCGCAAAACAATATGACGCAACGCCTGTTTTCCAAAATTGCACCCCCTCGAATCTTTAATTCTCCCTTACATATCCTGTCCGTTCACCTGTCTCGGCAAACGATCACATTTTCTTGTCGTATATTGTTAATGCATTTTCGTTATATTGCTATGTGGATGTTCGACGGGCAAGCCTGATTGGGGGGTGGGGTAGGAGGGGTGGGGTAGGAGGGGTAGGGGTTGTTTCGGAGGGGCAGGCAAAGGATGAAAGAGACACTAAGCAAACGTATATGTGACACCGCAAGAAAACCAAAAACTCGCCGAACCGGGGGTGACGGGTGTGGGGGGCTGTGGTCGACAGGTGAGGTGTTGTTGGGGGGGGGGGGTATCAGTAGCAATACGCATGTTATTTACAGTGCAGGAGGAAACGAGGTGGTAGACAAAAGAGATACGGAGGAGACGGCAACACCTTGCCCCCGGGGGAAACCTCTCCTTCTCATCCACTTGCCACCTTTGTGCCTTTCTTTTCGACCGGTTTTTGTTGTTGTTGTGTTTTTGTTGTTTTTGTTTGGATCTCTCTCCCTCCCTCCCTCCCTCCCTCCCTAGGTCCTGACTATCTCTCCCATCCCACCTCTGTTATATCACCCCCCCCCCCTTTACCCATCACTCCCCATGTCACGTTTCTCGTCGTACCGACAAGCTCTTTCTCATCCCTCTCATCCCTTTCGCCCTCTCCTCTTCGAACTACCATCCCTCCGTCCACCCACCCCGGCCTCGCTCTATGGCCGGCCGACTCCTCAGCAGGACACCTCCATGGTGTGGGAGACCTGTCCTACCCCCTCGGTGCTGTCGGAGTGGGTGCAGGCCCGGGAGCGAGACCCGTCCATGGAGCCGGCACTGGTCAACGAGGCCGTCCTGGAGCGGGCCAAGCGGGTCATACTGGCAGATGGCACTGGGAGAGGAGAGGGAGGGGGGTTGGGGGAGGAGGAGAAAGGAGAGACATCAAGGGGGAGAGAAATCAGCATTGCACATTGGTGGACCCTCAGCTGAGGCCAGCAAAAATGGCGAGCACATGCCAATGCACTGAACTAAGGAAGAACCTTTGAGGCAGCCTCATGGACAGCTGGTAAGCAACAGCAGCTGACTGGCTCAAACCACATTCGAGGACAGATAGCCATGGATGGTTGAGATTGGTTTGTTTTTGTTTTTTTAAAGCCGTCAATGTGTCTACACAGAGACACATTTATGCATTCAACCTGCTGCAGCAGCACCATGCAGGGGGCGGGAGGGGCGGGGGGGGGAATTGGAGGCTTAGTCTTTATCTATCTCTATGTAGAGCAATCCATTTAGCTTAACTAAAACAGCATTTTTATCACCTAGAATGTACTGGGAAGGTAAGCCTTCTCTCTGGGCACTTGGTAGTGAGAAATTGCCGCATGCATTTGTTGCATTAGTAGGCGTTGCAAGGCGTCACCCTCAGAATTTCACAAGGGAACCATAAGACCGTTATAACCGGCTGGGGGCACTGGTAGGAATAAAGAGAGAAAATGTCACATCACTCCTGTTTTGAAATCTCTTCGCCGGCAGGCGTATCAGTGCTAGAATAACTTTTAAGACTATTTCCCCTATTTATAGATATTTTAACGCGCTTTCTCCTGTCCACGCCCTCAGATCTGCAGATAATCTTCTCCGAACGACGCCACGAATGAGAGCTGAGACTGGTGGAGAGGCCCTGAAATAGTCTCTTCATCAAATTTGAGAACATACGCGCCAACAGCAAGTTAAAACGTCTTTTTGAATCCGCTTTCATCGAGGGTCACTTCTTCCCCTCGACTGGGCTCGATCGGCTGTTAATGGGCAATCGTAATTATGGGTCTTGGTTTGATTCAGTTTATGTTTTAATTAAAACCATTTTGCTTTGGATTATGTCATTCTTTTTTATTATTCCATTACACCTTCTTCACTCTTATTCAGTTTGTTTTTTTTTTACTTATTTACTCTGGTTTCTTCATGTGCATAGTGATGTGACACTACCTTCTTTAAAACGGTGGTTTTGTGTAATTTAAAGTGCATTTCATGTCAATGTATGAAATGTGATATATGAATAACGATTGATTGATTGATTGATTGATTGATTGATTGATTGGTTGGTTGGTTGATTGATTGATTGATTGATTGATTGATTGATTGATTGATTGATTGATTGGTTGGTTGATTGGTTGGTTGATTGATTGGTTTAAGGCCTGAGTCAATCTCAATTTGAGCTTGGAAGTTTGAACATGTGCTGAGCTAAAGCACTCAAGTCTGCCCAATCCTAAACCAAGCACTTGTCAACTACGTGTTGGCCACTAGGTGGAACTTTGGAGCCCAAAACTATAATTAGTAAAGCTTTCCAATTGTTTTTTTTTTTTTTTTTTTGGTACTCCTGTGGACGAGACTCAGGGATGCAGATCAGACTCAGCGTTAACCCTGTAAGAGGATCTTAATTTTCACCTTGACCGCCAGTCCTCAGTTTGTGCAACTTTACTGTCTTTCATCGCTGATAAAGTTGCAGACTCTTAACGCCAGATTAAAATACCTTATAACGAAGGAAAGCTTTTCGAGTTGTCAAAAAGAAAGCTATCCTTTTTTGCCTGAATGCTCAAAAGACATTAAAGCTAGCGCTGACTGGCTGAACATCATGCAAAGAGCAATACTGGATATGCAATGGCGGGGGATGCAGACAAGGGAGTAAATACGGCATATTTTTCCATTTATGGAAAAATAATTTTTGAAAAACAAAGGTGAGGTTTCATATCCCTCAGATAAAATACTAAAAAAAAAGCAATAGAAATGAAATAAATAAACTAACGAAAGGAAATGGTTGCAAAAGTAAATGTTTAAAATAAATAAATGTAAATGCCAATGTCCACAGAGGAGGGCAGCAAAAGGAGGTCAGTGGTAAACAGGGGGGGAGGAAGTACCTGGCCCTCCACTTAACCTCCGATCCTTCACATAAGCAACTGAGAGAACAGACACAGAGGGTGAGGTTAACACAGTTCCCTCTGCAACACACACACAACAACAACACAATGCAGCGCACAACACTGTCGATAGTTTAACTACTGCCGCTTCTTTCCAACCAATTAAGACGTATTAGGGCATAGACACACACACACACACACACACTCATATTATCAATACTATCTGTCTCTTCTTTCACTCGGTTTCACCCTTTCATCCCTCTTTCCCTCACTCATTCACTCGCTCAGTGTTTAATGCCAATGGTACTTACTGTAGCCCATTCCCTGGAGGAAGTACTTGAAGGCCTCAGTCAGTTTCCCAGGCTGTAAGACGACACAGGCCATGATGTTACTTTAACGTCACGACGACTGAAATTCTTAAATTCACACAATTTACCCTCGTCAAACCGGATTAGCGACATCGTTACAAGCACGGGCGCCCTGTCTTTGAATTACACTTACTCTTGTATATTTGTTAGTCAGACAATTTCTTTTTTCTTCGGGGGGGGGGGGGGCAGGGGATCCCCATTTTCCTCTCCAGTGAACCTATTGCTAAGCCCCGCCCCCTTAGTCACTGTTGCTAACTCGGACAAGCTACCCGGGCTGACCAGAGAGGTAAAATGGCAGCTGTTGGTGTCAAAACTATATACCCCAAGAGGCTATACGTAACTTTTGGAGACAGAAGGACCTGGTTTCGTCTAGAGGCCATCAAAAAGGACTTGGCTAGGCTATGCTATGCTATGCTATGCTATGCTATGCTTGTATATTTGTTAGTCTGACAATTTCTTTTTTCTTCGTGGGGGGGCGGGGGATCCCCATTTTTCTCTCCAATGGACCTATTGCTAAGCCCCGCCCCCTTAGTTACTGTTGCTAACTCGGACAAGCTACCCGGGCTGACTAGAGAGGTAAAATGGCAGCTATTGGTGTCAAAACCATATACCCCAAGAGGCTATACGTAACTCTTGAAGACAGAAGGATCTGGTTTCGCCTAGAAGCCATCAAAACGGACTTGGCTAGCTATGCTATGCTATGCTATGCTATGCTATGGAGGGGTATGTACAAAATTGGAGGCGAGGGGTTACAGATCACAATGCGAGAGGGGAAAGCCTCATCTCACGGTCACCACGACTGCAGACGGCATCATCCAGGGCCCGGCGTCGTTCGTGCACCGCAGGGGCCCGGTAAACGTTGAGTCGACCGTGTGGTCCGCCACACAGCTCCGTCCCACCGAGACATTTGGCTCTGTCTCGTTTAGATTTGGGAAATGGGATAAAATACACCCCTTTGCCTACTCTCAGGGTACCTCGTATCAGTGTTGCACGCACATCGTTTGGCCATTTTTGTTCAACTTACATCCATGAGACACCACAGCACCCACGACTTCTGGTGCAACTCTGATGCTACTTAATGGAGTCGTTAGCTTTAGCTGGCTGAGAGAGCTCCCGCGCCCATTTGGTACTACACTGCCATTGGCTCGTCTGCGCTCGAGGGGCGGGACTGAGCGATAGGTCCGTTGTATCCAGCCAATGACCCCACTCTTCCGAGCTGTCCCGGTCGCTGCCCCACCCCCTCTGCCGATCCGGGGAAGGCTGCGCATGCCCCCTCCGATACATGTGGAGTTGCCAGCCGCTTCTTTTCACCTGACAGTGAGGAGTTTCGCCAGGGGGGCGTAGCGCGTGGGAGGGTCATGCTATCCCCCCTGAACAGGCACCCTGACCGACCAGAGGAGGCGCTGGTGCAGCGGCCAGGACACATACCCACCTCCGGCTTCCCACCCGCAGACACATGGCAAATTGTGTCTGTAGGGACGCCCGAGCAAGCCGGAGGTAACACGGGGATTTGAACCAGCGATCCCCCTGTTACTCATACCATTTCCTCTGAGCCCGCCACATAAAGGATTTTTTCCCGAGTCCGAGTTACATATTGCATGCAACACAAAGTAGCAACGAGATGAAATTGCTGAGCTGTCGTGCAGAATTCCAAGGATCCCTTGCCTGAGTGACTAAGTGTGGAAAAGCCATCGGTCCATTACCTGTGTGATCTGGGGCAGTCCACCGGAGTCCGCCATCTGGAATCAGACACGACATCAACTGTCACCAGGCCGCATTGAAACGTACTTATCCCTCTCTCTTTTCTTTTTTTTTGTTGCATAATTTCTATTTTTTTTTATTATTATTATTTTTGATACTTTAATGATCCCCGTTGGGGAATTCATGCGCTACGTTTTAACCCATCCTAGCCTAGGAGCAGTGGGCAGCCGCCGTCCGGCACCCGGGGACCAACTCCACGTTGTCTCGCCATGCCTCGGTCAAGGCCACAGACAAGCGAGAGTATTGACCCCAACGTGCATGTCTTGTTGATGGTGGGGGACACCGGAGGAAACCCACCACAGACACGGGGACAACATGCAAACTCCACAGAGGACGACCTGGGATGACCCCCCACAAGGTTGGACAAGCCGAGGGGTTTGAACCCAGGAGCTTCTTGCTGTGAGGTGACGGTGCTAACCACTCCTGTGTGGTATGAGTCATGAACTGATTGGGCTAACGGTCTGAGAAATGGACAGAGATCAATAAATACCTTTAGGAAGGTGGTGTGAGTTGGGTCCAGTTTGGAATTGCACTCGACCTGGAGGACACAAACAGCTAGTTAGACCGGTTCAGCTATCAAGACGACGTCAGGACGACTGTTTCTTTAACCACATGGCGAATACAGATTGAAAAGTAAGAGCGATAAGACTGGATGCATGTAGGTAATTGTGAACATGATTATGTACGTGTGTGTGTGTGTGTGTGTGTGTGTGTGTGTGTGTGTGTGTGTGTGTGTGTGTGTCCATCCGTGTGTGTATATGTGTCTATGTGTGCATAACTAGTGACCCAGATTCTGCAGTGTGCTGCAGTGATGAGTCACTCCGGCATGCTGATGGATGCACAGCCGCAGTGTGCACACACACAGTACACAAGTTGTTGTGACAACACCGGGCATTACCTCTCAGACACACACACACACACAGCTGAACATCGTCATACGCAAATAACACCATGCACTTGTGCTCTCTGTTTACTCTGTTTTGATGTTTTGTTCTTCCGACAGCACACCGTGCTCTTCCGTCTCAAACCTGCATGACTCAGATTAAAGGGAAAGGGGCAACGGAACGGAACACGGGCGCGATACAAAGTATCGACGAATATCTTCACATTAAGCGTTCGGCCTTCCCTTTGCAATGAAGCGCTATATAAATAACATTATTATCATCATTATTATTATCTGCCGCACTGCTAAGTACACATGCATCGAGAAGTAGGAAGCATTTTATTTGTTGCATGGTTTATTTACTGTTACATTTAAGAACCTGACTATGTGCTGGGTCCTTTAAATGTCTCAATTCCAGCATAACTCAAAATCAGATCGATCAAATACGTGCTATAAAATAACGCAACAGCATGATTATTAAGAGGGCTAACTCTCTTCATCAGAACGCCTTCAAAATGGACGCTAGACGTCCAAATTTGGAGTTTCTACCTCTTCATCGCGGACTCCGGCTCTGTGCTCGTCCCTATTTCTATGCAAGGCGATGCATCCCCCGTCTGCAGCGTGAGTGAGCACGGCAAACCGGTGTCAGCCGGATGCGTCGTGGGACATTAAATGTTAACATGACCTCTATCTGTCAGGTCCGGCGAGAGCATCCTCCCCTATATATGCCTCTCTGCCTCCCCACCTTAAAGCCTCTCTACGTCTACCCCATAATATGTTATGGCTTCTCTTGCTGACATACCATTTCCCTTCCTCCAACCTCTCCCCCCCCCCCCATCTCTCTCTCTCTTTCCCTGCAAAACAAAGCTTCTAAAACAAGCCTCGCTACCGTCCCCCCTATATCTTCTTCGTTTCCCTCATTTTTTTTCCACCCTTCTTCCAACCTCCATTTGGCAGAGGAGGGAAATTGCTTAATGCTTGACCTGCGAGATATGTGGCGGATTAACTAGTGCAGAACACTGGTATAAATATCTGGGCCACAAACTGGGAAACCCCAGGGATGGACCGAGGCCATCTGGCCCCTGGAGAATCAAGAGCACACACACACACACATGTATGTGTGTGTGTGTGTGTCTCGCTCTCTCTCCCTCTCTCACACACACACACACACACACACACACACACACACACACACACACACACACACACACACACACACACACACACACACACACACACACACAGAGTAACACATATAATGTCCTTTGGGAAGCAGAGAGGGCTGTCTAGCGAGAGTGCCAGGGTGCTGCTGGCTGACCTGTTTTCTGTGTCGTTGAACGAGGACAAACAGGCTCTGGCTGGGTTTGCATGCCAAGTACTGAACAGAACAGAACAGAACAGAACAGGTCCACGGGAACGAGGGGCGAGAAAGAGGGGGGCCAGGGTGAGGTTTGGATTAGGATGAGGGGGTATGGGTGGGTGGGGAGGGGGGTAAAAAGGGGTAGAGATACAAAACAGAAACAAAAGAGGGGAAGATAAATGGACTCACCACTCCCTCCTCAGCGGGGGCATTGTCTCCCACCACCAGCATCACAGGACACCTGGATTAAGACGGTCCCCGGTCAGCATTTGGGACAACACTGAAAGCACTACTACGTTGTTCTACATGAAGACATCTGACCTTTTCAATTTGGATGCAACATTGTTGCTATTTCCCCCCCCCCCCCCGCCCCCCTTTTTCTCCTCAATTTTACTTGGCCAATTACCCCACTCCTCCAAGCCGTCCCGGTCGCTGCTCCACCCCCCCTCTGCCGATCCGGGGAGGGCTGAGGACTACCACGTGCCTCCTCCCATACATGTGGAGTCGCCAGCTGCCTCTTTTCACCTGACAGTGAGGAGTTTCCCCAGGGGGACGTAGCGCGTGGGAGGGTCACGCTATTCCCCCCCTCCACCCTGAACAGGCGCCCCGACCGAGCAGAGGAGGCGCTAGTGCAGCGACCAGGACACACACCCACATCCGGCTCCCCACCCGCAGACACGGCCGATTGTGTCTGTAGGGACGCCCGACCAAGCCGGAGGTAACACGGGGATTCGAACCGGCGATCCCCGTGTTGGCAGGCAACGGAACGGACCGCCACGCCTTTGACAAAGCAATGCCGTTAACCAAATACTTGCAGGACAACTGCGGACGCAGGACACGGACATGGTGCTGCACGCCCGTGTGTGAAGATGTGCAAAACTCAGAGGCGAGTCTGTTCTTCTGCAGGAAATGAATCTGTCGACATAAACAACCCTTCCTCGCTCCATCCCGGGCCCAACTGTATCAAGTGTGTATCACAGACATGTGTGAGTGGACTCACTTCAGGGTCTTGGCATTGAGGACAGTCCCACTGCGGTTCATCTCCAGGTCCCTCCGGCTGCAAGAGATGGAAGACTGGGGTTAGACTGAACATTACTCACTCATTAAATATATGCATATATATATGTATGTATATATATGTGCATATATATATGCACATATATATACATATATGTGCATATACATATGTGCATATATATATGCACATATATATATGCATATATATATATGTGCATATATATATGCACATATATATGTATATATAGCAGTTACAATAGAATTCATATTCAGTCTATTTGTTGGTATGTTTGCAATATCAAAGATATGTATCATGAATTTAACCATATACTGTGTGTGTGTGTGTGTGTGTGTGTGTGTGTGTGTGTGTGTGTGTACCTGTTGTACATGTTCCAGAAGAGCTGCAGGTTGAACTGGTTGACAGTGTTGTTGATCTGTTGCCGGTAGCTCTGCACCAGCTCTGTGTTGTTCATCAGCTCCTCCTGAACACACACGAATAAACACACTAGTAGCTACTACCGGGGTTTTAACTTGCGTCACATTGTAGGTGCCGGTAGACACTTGTTATGTTAACTTTATGAAGCCTCCCGCTGCAGTGTGGAGGGCCTAAATCACACCACTCCAGACGAACAGGACGGCGCTGCGGTGGCAGCTATGCCACCTGACAGAAAGATGTAATCACGAAAACTGCAAATGTCTGTAGTGTCCATCACAAAATAGTGGGAGTCGTGTGTCCGAGAGCTCCGCTCATTAAAATGTATCCATTACGGTCACACTGATAAGTTGTTGAAGAGTCACATTATGGTACCTGGCTGAAAAGATGTGGCAGCACCGTATCTGGCAGGGCACTTGTCAGACCGGACAGCTATGAGACAGAAGGAGGAAAATGTTTAGCATCATCACTGATAGCTGTGTGTGTTAATACTCATTGTCATATAAGGGAGGGTTACTGTTGCTACTAGCAACAGCAGCAATACCACTGGTATCTGAATAATCAGTCTTCCTGAGGATCTAACACAGAGCAGACCTAGTGCCTCTATTAGTTAATCTACAACTACTTCCGGTTGCTCCCGTTAGGGGGCGCCACAGCGCGTTTCCCTCTCTTCCTGTCCTCTGCATCCTCCTCTGTCACGCCAGCCACCTGCATGTCCTCCCTCACCACATCCATGAACCTCCTCTCTGGCCTTCCTCCTCTCCTCTCCCCTGGCAGCTCCATCTTCAGCATCCTTCTCCCAGTATACCCAGCATCTCTCCTCCCTCCACACATGTCCGAGCCATCTCCGTCTCGCCTCTCTTGCTTTGTCTCCAAACCGTCCAACCTGAGCTGTCCCTCTTGTCCAGTGTTTCTCAACCCAGTCCTCAAGGACCCCCCTATCCTGCAGATCTTCATTGTACCCCTGCATAGGTAGCCCTGCTTGTACTTACTCGACCAATCATCTCGCAGCACTTAATTATGCAAGGTGTGCAAACGTCTGACAAAATTCGTTGCTGATTGGTTGAATAACTACAAACAGGTACCTATTCAGGGTTGCAAAGGAAATATGCAGGATAGGGGGTCCTTGAGGACTGGGTTGAGAAACACTGCTCTGATATACTCGTTCCTACTCCTGTCCTTCTTCGTCACTCCCAATGGGAATCTTGTCATCTTCGACTGTGCCTCCTCCGGCTCCACCTCCTGTCCTTTGGTGCCTTTATTAATCAGTATGTTTGCCTTATCATGGAGAATTCAGCCCTGTGTTGCTGACTCCGGTGGACTGCCCCGTCCTCCTACTCTGTGTTACTATATCTGCCCCACAGGAGAGGTTTTCACAGGTGGCCACCTACAGCACCGAAACCCCCAGGACAGAGCGCCATCCGCTGTTATGTATGTCCGGTGGACGTGGCTGTCTACATGTACCTTAGTGGCAGCCCAGTCGATCCAGCCTTTCCCGTTTGGGTCAATGTTGAGCAGAACCAATCCCTCCACCAGGTCAGGGAAGATCAGCTGAGAGGGAGAAGAAAAAACAAAACAAACCCGGGTCAAAACAAGTGCAACAAAACAGGAAAAGTGAAGAAGAAAGCTTCATAGAGACGAGTGGAGAAGATACAGAACATCTGAACTGACAATCGGGACGGGTTTCACACGTGCAGGACCAAACGCAGAACCCAGTGATGGGTTATGAAAATCACATCTTCTAATAAAATAAATCGGACCGACCAGAGGAGGCGCTAGTGCAGCGACCAGGACAGGAGGCGTCATTCTGGACCCCACTGCTTTTCTGGGCAAGACACGCCCCGCGTAGCATCCAGGCGCTAGGACTCCGGGAAGATCCACCCCTACTCCGCCTCTGATTAGCTAACCTAACTCCGCCCTAACCCCTAACCTTAACCAACCCCACCAACGGAGGCAACGAGTACTGGCCAATCAGAGGCGGAGTGCCCAGAAAAGCAGTGGAATCCATAATAACGCAACCAGGACACACACCCACATCCTGCCAACCCGCAGACACGGACAATTGTGTCTGTAGGGACGCCCGACCAAGCCGGAGGTAACACGGGGATTCGAACCGGCGACGGAACAGACCGCTACACCACCCGGACGCCCTGGTTGTACACCCGTATAAGGGGCGGAAGAGCGATGCGAAGGTCATTTACAGGGCGGGGCTTAGCCTTCGATGATGTTTTAAGCCCCCAACAGGCAGCGCTACGTGGAAGGCACTCCCCGCCCCCAACAGTTTCATCCAATCACAGCACTGGTTAGGGTTAGGGTTAGCGCCGGTGCTGTGATTGGCTGAAACTGTAGGGGGCGGGGCGTGCCTTCCACGCAGCGCTGCCTTGAAGAGTACGTTGGTGGCTTAAAACACCACCGAGCAGGCTTAGCGGAGTGATATGAGGCAGCGGAGAGAGAGAGGCGGAAGGACATTGTAATGCTCACTGTTACCTACTGCGGCTTTAAGCATTTGTGCCTTTTCACGAAATCGGTTAGTCGGAGTGACCATTGTTCTCCCACTGTGTATTTTAATCTGCAGTTTAACTGTGATCTGGGAGTTCACAGGCCTGCAGCAGCCGGACTGTTGGAGGTACCCCACGAGGTGACTTACAGCAAACTTGGCCAGGATGTAAGCTCCAGCTCCCACTCCGATCCCAACAATGCTCTTGAATCTAGAAAAGAAAACGTAAAAACTTGATTGGTCCACAAGTTAATGAATTTCAGAGGGGGAAAAAAAGCCACTGTAAATGGTTTTCATCGGCTGGCTGGTGTGAACATGTGTATGGTTATGTACTGGTTAGCTGTCGTTGGGGACAGACTCTGCAGAAAACCCACAAGCCACCCACAACATCTGAAGTACATTTTGATAATCTGAATGACATCGGCGTCTGTGAGAAAAATGATCCAGCCCTCATTTTAATTTGGGGGGGGGGGGCCCTCCGGTGCAACTGGTTTTGAATGGAGCCACATGCATAGAGAGCAGAAGTTAGCCACAGTGAACCAATCATCTGCAGATAATAAAGAATGAACTTGAAGGTTGAATAAAAATACAGAATCTCTGTCAGAAAGGAGGGCGAGTGTGATGGTTTGGATCTAACGATCAGGTGTGAAATAGGACGGGGAGGGAGCGGGACACCAACCCGAAGTGCTGCACCACGCTGGGCAGCATACCAGCCAGCTGGTCCATGGTGGGGTACTGGTACCTGTGAGCAGAGGTAGAGGAGATGGTTTATTCTCAGCATGGCTGCATGTGTATGTATGTGTGTGTGTCTGCTATGGATCTGCTCAGAGTACATGGTGTGAACTAGTGCAGTATGTGTGCGAGGGTGTAGACTACCCCCCCCCCCCGTACCCCTGTGGCAACTGCGAGGCTCCAATCTGCTGTCCCGGGGCGTCCACATGGCAGACCACAAAGTGTTTGGTAATTTCCTGCATGTCCTCATTATGGAAGAAGGTGTTGAAGCACAGCTTGTCTGTAGCGAAGGGAGGGAGGAGAGGAGAGGAGGAAATAATGAGAGTGGAGGGTGTGATGAGCAGGGCAGGGGGAGAAAGAGAGGAAAGGGAGGTGGGTGAGGGTTGATGGGATGGACGGAATGCAACAGGGAGAGAGCGGAGGAGAGAGAGAGAGATTAGAAACCACAGCAGACGGTGAGAAGGAGGCCAGTAGGTGGGAAGGGAGGAGCAGCGGAAGTAGGAGACGGAGAAGGTAATCTCATTATATATGTACCACAGACAGACAAGACCT
>NC_079216.1:9724660-9834660 GCF_029633865.1 Lampris incognitus | reverse complement strand
TCGGCCTTGACATTCAGTCTTTATCAGACCGTGTCAGAGACATATTTTGTGCACACTCAGACTATGTCAGGGACATATTTTGTGCACATTCAGACTATGTCAGGGACAGATTTTGTGCACATTCAGACCATGTCAGGGACATATTTTGTGCACATTCAGACCGTGTCAGGGACATATTTTGTGCACATTCAGACCGTGTCAGGGACATATTTTGTGCACATTCAGACCAGGTCAGGGACAGATTTTGTGCATATTTTGTGCACACTCAGACTATGTCAGGGACATATTTTGTGCACATTCAGACTATGTCAGGGACATATTTTGTGCACATTCAGACCGTGTCAGGGACATATTTTGTGCACCTTCAGACCAGGGTCAGGGACAGATTTTGTGCATATTTTGTGCACATTCAGACCAGGTCAGGGACAGATTTTGTGCATATTTTGTGCACATTCAGACCGTGTCAGGGACAGATTTTGTGCACATTCAGACCGTGTCAGGGACATATTTTGTGCACATTCAGACCATGTCAGGGACATATTTTGTGCACATTCAGACTATGTCAGGGACATATTTTGTGCATATTCAGACCGTGTCAGGGACATATTTTGTGCACATTCAGACCATGTCAGGGACATATTTTGTGCACACTCAGACTATGTCAGGGACATATTTTGTGCACATTCAGACCAGGTCAGGGACGTATTTTGTGCATATTCAGACCATGTCAGGGACATATTTTGTGCACATTCAGACCATGTCAGGGACATATTTTGTGCACATTCAGACCATGTCAGGGACATATTTTGTGCACATTCAGACCATGTCAGGGACATATTTTGTGCACACTCAGACCATGTCAGGGACATATTTTGTGCACATTCAGACCATGTCAGGGACATATTTTGTGCACACTCAGACCATGTCAGGGACATATTTTGTGCACATTCAGACCATGTCAGGGACATATTTGTGCATATTTTGTGCACATTCAGACCATGTCAGGGACAGATTTTGTGCACATTCAGACCATGTCAGGGACATATTTTGTGCACATTCAGACCATGTCAGGGACATATTTTGTGCATATTTTGTGCACATCCATTCCCCCCCCCCCCCTGACAGCAGAGGTGTTAAGCGGACGTTGAAGCTGAGAAGACATTTTGCAAGCGTGCGAGTTCCCGATGACCTTCAGATGCTCGGGACATAAACAAGCTGGAAAAAAAAACCCCACTGGGCAATTGCTCAGTAGAAAAAGAGGGGTCCTGAGATACCTTACAGTTAATGAGCCCCTCTCCAAGCCTCTGTGGAGGCTCATCATAGCTTTATTTTTGTGTGTGTGTGTGTGTGGTTTGTTTATCCATCATTACACAATGTGAGCTAAGCCCCAAAATGGCAGATGTCTGAAAATCTCCTGGCAACGGTGTCGCACAACCGGCGAAAATACCTAGGGCTAAATATCCCCGAATGACCCGGAGGTTTACATGAATAAGATACCTGTTTACTTCTCTGCAGCAAATCTTATTTCCTTAATCTCATTTAACACACAGCCGCACATCAGCACGCACACACACACACACACACACACTTATTCTAGCACACCTAGATGAACAACACTGCAGAATGATTCTCATTTTCTATGCACACACACACACACACACACACACACACACACACACACACACACCCCGTCCCTGCACACTCGGTGTGTGCGGTGCTCTTATGAAGGGATGTGCGTTACTGCATAGCACAGCATCCGTGTCAGTGGGCCAAAGTCAAACCGTGACCCCGTCGTCTGACACCCTCAACGCAAGACCCGGCGTCTGTTGCCGCGTCGTTTCACGGCGACCTTCTGTCCGAAGGTCAACGTACGGCGGACCCGAGTCGGCGAGGCAGCCTGCGAAGGCCGGGAGGTATGCAAACGACCGGGTTTACTCCGCCGAGGACACTCGCTTAATCAGCAGCACAGAGGACGCTGTTGATGAAATCACAGAAACGCCAGGCACAAAGACATTACACCCCCCCCACCCCCCCACCCCCCACCCCCCCGCCACCCCCCACAACACACACTCACTCGGTTCCCCTCCCCCATCGCACACTCTTCCACTCACCCCGTCCCAGCACTCGGGCATGGTGCCACGGTAGGTGTAATCTCAGACGATGAAGAAGAAGAGGAAGAGGAAGAGGAAGAGGAGGATACAGCTGGCAGGCAGACACGGGCGGGCCTCCCCTGTGTGACAGGACCGGCTCCTCCTGACTCCCGCTCCACGTAGGCTAGGGTGGGTATGGAGCGATGCTGCAGGCTGCAGTGTCTTTGTCTGTTCTGGTCTGCTCCTATCCTGTCTCCAAGCTTTACAGTAGCACTTCCCCCTCCCCTCCCCTCCCCTCCCCTCCCCTCCCCTCCCCTCCCCTCCCCTCCCCTCCCCTCGACGTTTATTCTTCCCAAGGACGGGGGTGGGGGGGCTGGGCAGGATGGAGATGACTGGCTAAGAGATCCGCCCCCTTGCGCCGGATTGGTCGGCGGACTCGCTGATCTTTGTTGTCTTGCGGCGCCCTTGTTGAGCTCTCTCTCATCAGCACCGCCACTCTACTTTCGAGACGGCTCTGTCGCCGCCTCACACCCGGATTCCCTTATCCCGAATCCCGATCCCGATCCCGATCCTGATCCTGATACCCCGCCCACCTTGTTGTCGTCCCCCTTTTTGGCTGAAACATAACAGCGTGCTAATCATAAAGAGGCCCCCCTGACGAGGCCTTGACAAGCTGCAAACCCTGGGTAAGCCGAACCCAAAAGGCCACGGTTACCGCGGACATAGGCTTTTATATGCACCAGGAGGGCTGCTGTCCGGTGCTCTCAGTGGCGCGGGGCCGAGGCCGAGGGGGCAGACTCACATCTGCAGTTGTGTGGTTTGGAAACAACAAACAAACCCAGGATAGGCAAAAGGTCAAAGGCGTGGCTGCCTTCACAGAGAACTGTGGCGGTGCCAGACCGGCCGGCCGTCCTGCTGACTACAGCCACCACACACACACACACACACACACACACACACACACACACACACACACACACACACACACACACACACACACACACGCACGCACGCACACACACACTTTCTGCCTCTCTGCGCTGCTCTAAAGTTTGATTCAGCCATGCAGCCTTTGTCCCGACCCTCCACCCCCCTCCACCCCACCCCATCTATCCCCTCTTCTCTCTCTCTCTCTCTCTCCCCCCCTCTTTTCCCTGTTGACAGAAAGCTGACTCGACTTAACGCCCCCCCCTCCCCTCCCCTCTGCATTCTCTGACATTTTCCTCCCTTTCCTCCCCAGCGGAGACTAATCCCCCCCCCCCCCCGCTGACTCGTCCACATTACCCGTCCGTTTTTAAACGGCTGGCGTCTTTCCCTCTTTCTCTCGGAGCCAGATATCCACCGCTTACCCTTCTCTCTTCATAACGATGTGGGCCGTCATCACACCGACATGCAAATGAAGCCCCTCCCTCCCTCCCTCCCTCCCTCCCTCTGTTCTCTCCTTCTCGCTCCCTGCTTTTGTTTTTTCCCACATTGTAACAAAAACACCTGGATATATGGTGGAGAATATGATGATGCTATCTATGTGTGTGCGCATGCTTGCACATGTGTGAGCATGCATGCACGTGCGTGCATGCATGCTCACACATGTGCAAGCATGCACGCACATGTGCAAGCATGCATGCGCGTGGGATATTTTTGCACATGCATATAGTTGTATGTGAGCATGCACGCTTGCTTAACGTCCCTGACAATCGCCCTCCTCCTTTTTTAGCTTGCAAGTTAATTTGCTTTTTGCAGCTGAAGTCCGTTATTCTTTCGCACCCATTTGCGATGGGCCCCCTGCTAAACATCCCCAAACGTAACGTAATGTGATGTTTGAGTGTGTAGCATGTTTTCTTTTTGTGTAACTGTGCCAGCGCGCATTCGTGCACACATACAGTACCGCGGGTAAGCGCGTGCACGCGCAGACACCAGGCCAGCTTTCCTTAATCCCCACTGCAGAGCGGTCGGGGATGGGGCTTAACGTGTCAGACGCAAGTGTGAAACGAAGGGTGTTTGATGGGATTGGACGCACAACCCCCCAATTAACGCTTGGCACAGGTGTGAACCCCAACTTCTTCGTCAGCCTTCGGAGAATTTTTGGAGACGAGTGGCGTAACGGTCTGTGTAGGGGGGACGTGAAGCTGTATGGAAGTGATGACAGCAATGGTGTTTGGTCTTGATGACAGCGAAACTGCAAAATAAAGTGACATGATCTCGTGCCTCGGGGCCTTCTTGTGTTAAGAGCTTGTGGGTTTTATCTTGAAGGTGATTTCTTCTTCTTCTTCTTCTGTCCTTTATACGGAGTTGGTGCCATATTTTTTTTTGGATTTTGTTGTACTTTATTAATCCCCGTAGGGGAATTCATGCTCTGCATTTAACTCATCCTATTGTATAGGAGCAGCGGGCAGCTGGCTGCGGCACCCGGGGACCAGCTCCGGTCCTTCTCTCCACTGCCTTGCTCAGGGGCACAGACAGGAGTATGGACCCTAACATGGGAGGGAACCGGAGCACCCGGAGGAAACCCACAGCGGACACGAGGAGAACATACAAACTCCACACAGAGGACGACCCGGGATGACCCCCCAAGGTTGGACAACCCCAGGGTTCGAACCCGGGGCCTTCTTGCTGCGGGGCCGCCGTGCCGCCCACCTTCACAAGGTCTAATAATTCATCCTGCGTTTGCTGTGTCCTTCAATGCCGTCCTTTTTGAGCTGTATCCTTCAATGCCTTTCGGGGGGGGGGGGGTTAGCATGATCCTCCCACGCGCTACCTCCCCCTGGTGAAACTCCTCACCGTCAGGTGAAAAGAAACGGCTGGCGACTCCACATGTATGGGAGGAGGCATGTGGTAGTCTGCAGCCCTGCCCGGGGAGTGGGGTAATTGGCCAAGTACAATCGGGGAGAAAAAGGGGGGGAGAAAACCCCCCCCCCAAAAAAAAGGGAGAGGAGAGAGAGAGAAGACAACAGCATGGCATCGCAACAGCAAACATCACCTCGTACCTTCCAGTCTCCTGCTGGCATCAGCTGCTCACAGTTTTCCTACAGCCGGAGAATGGCGGGGGGAAGGGCAGAAACAGAGACAGGAGGAGACATGGAGAGAGAGAGAGACACAGAGGAAGAAGAAGAAGAAGAAGAAGAAGAAGAAGAAGAAGAAGAAGAAGAAGAAGAAGAAGAAGAAGAAGAAGAAGAAGAAGAAGAAGAAGAAGGGAGAGAGACAGAAAGAGCGAGAGCGGGAAATGGAAAAGAAAAAAAGTTATTTAAAACAGGCAAACACAAAGTCGTACACATATGCAGAGCTTCACACATGAGAGAAAGCCTCCTCTGCTCCTACGGTCACACACAGCTGGTCCAGACCAGACCAGACCAGGCCAGACCCCGTTTCCCAGAAGCACCTTAGCAGTATGATCATTAACTAGCACGGCCATCTTCACTTTATCATTGTAATTGATGCTTTGTCCCTGAACACACACACACACACACACACACACATGCAAATGAGCTGGGAAATATGCAGATCCGTAGGAGACGGATTACTAATGCAACGTCTTCCTTGCAGGCCCCTCCTTTGTAACCTAATGTTAGGGAGCACGGCACAAATGCAAGCGAGATCAGGGGTTGATTTCCAACCATGGACACCCATTTTCAAAAGGCCTGCCCTTTACTGTGTTTGCATCATTTTGGACCGACACATCCAGTAAATGCCGTGTATGTCATTTCCAGGGTATTGGCCCGTGTAGTAGATTTGTGGCCAACAAATGTGTTTCCCATCCATCCATCCATCCATGATCCAAACCGCTCATCACCCTGCTCTCGGGGTCGCGGCGGTGCTGGAGCCTATCCCGGCTGTCAGTGGGCGGCAGGCGGGGAGACACCCTGGACAGGCCGCCAGGCCGTCACAGGGCCCACACACACATTCACGCCTAGGGACAATTTAGTACGGCTGGTTCACCTGGCCTCCATGTCTTTGGACTGTGGGAGGAGACCGGAGCCCCCGGAGGAAACCCACGCAGACACGGGGAGAACATGCAAACCCCACACAGAGGACGGCCCGGGACGACCCACCAAGGTTGGACTACCCCGGGGCTCGAATCCAGGGCCTTCTTGCTGTGAGGCGACCGTGCTAACCGCCGCGCCACCGTGCCGCCCCAAATGTGTCATATCACCCCATATTATCCCAGCATATTTTCCTAGATACGGATAAAGACGACCTGCTAGAATGCGTTTGGGAGACGTGGACCAGACACGCCGGTTAAAAGTGAGGGAAGACAGCATCCCAGACAGGAAGGGTGAGAGAGAGCGTCGCCCAGATTCCCCCGCAGCAAAATGTTCCCCGCGACGATGTTCCTCCGCAGAACAAAGATGGGCCGTGTAATATAATCAGCTCCAAAACAAATAGACATTTTGTCGTCCTGCCACGGCTGCAAGGAGATCAAAATCCACCCCCCCCCCTCCCCCCCGCTGCAATGGACTTATTGGCTACCGGACGAGATAATGCAATCAGAGAGTCTGTCTGTAGCTCGCTGCATGCTGAGCGGAGGTGACAGCTTCATTAGCCGGAGCCAAACAGTCTGAGTGTTTGACAAGTGTTAATCTTAAACTCCCCCCAACCCACCAAATCTCCTCAGTGAATTTCTCGAGCGGCCTGTGGATGCTTCATCGTTGTCTTTCAGATGAGCTGATGCAACTTGCTGGCACGTCTGCATACCCGGATTATTGAGCATGCACCGAGACATGTGAATGCTGCAAGAAACGCCATGAATACTTGGCAGATTTGAGTGTGGGACATCCCAGCTGCTTCAGATCTGACCAATGCATCGAACGCGCGGCGTGATTTTGGGGGAACCGGGGCCCTGACCCTCGCTCTCACAAGAGTTGCGTGTCATAACGAAGGTTTTGCCGGCCGCAACGAAACACGTGCTACGAAATGCACTCAAAAATGACTCGGATTGGATGATAGTTGTGTCATTTTTCAGCCCATCAGCGCGCGCGTGTTGGAGGGCGACACGACCTGTGTTATCTCAACGCTTGTTTAAGGTTAAGTGCTGCTCTGCTCTTCTGCTGAGGGAAGAGCAGAGCAGGAACACACAGCCGCTCATCCAGACGTCACTGCAAAAAAAACAACCGTGGGCATGCAAGAGAGGATACGTGTGAGCCACAGCACTGTGAAAATATATATATATAGGTCACATTAGTTCCAGTAATTGCATGCAAAAAAAATGAGATTTTAGTTGCAATTCCAAAGCAAACACGTCTATCTGACATCTGCAGAGAAGACGGGGTAGAATTAAATATGAATCACACAAATTCAAAGGGGAGTTAAGAGAGAAAAAGACAAAAGAGATAGTGCAGTTTTCATCGTTAGACAACACAGCAAAAGAAAGGGGGGAAAAAGAAGGTCGTCGTTTCATTCCCACAGTGAACGGAGACACGGTCAGAGACAGAGAGAGGTCAGAGGTCAGCCCGTCATGCACCCACAAACAGGACCTGGAGCTGCCTTTGAATTTCAATCCATTTCCAATGCTCTACCGCCAACAAAACTGCTGGGGATGTGGGGGGGAAAAAAACAAGTGACTTTAGGTTTTGCTTCCGCCACTAAAGAGGGCGACTTCCTCCCTGGTGATTTCACAAAATGGCTCTGAGTCCTGTGAGGGTGAATGTTAGAGACGGGGGGGGGGTGTAGGATGGCGGTTGCGCTAGCAGGTGGCGCTGTTGCTCTGTTATATCCCACTCATGTGTCCGGCTTGCCTGGCTCAGGGAGAAACGGCGCCGTGAGGACGCATGCGCAGTAAAGTTGCGCGCGTCTTTCAGTCGTTTGTGATCGAGGAGGAGGTCTGGGACAACATTAGATACTGGGAGAAACAGAGCAGACTCTGGCGCCACACCGGAGTCAGTGTTTGAGTGATGAACCCATTTTTGTTTTTTTTTTTGGTTAGGTGCTGGACTACTTTAAGCTGAAATCCGTGATTTCCTCGACCAGTCCCTGCCCTCTGGCGGTGAGAACTACAAACTACAAATAAGGTGCGGCGGTCATTAATCGCCGGTGTGCCGTCAGTTCAGCAGTAAAACAGTTCCCACCTTGAGAAAATGGCCTCCTCGGACCAAAGCTAACACAGGCAATCTAATGTACAGCAAAGTACACCAAACTATACGGGGATGTTGTTGTGTTGCCATACTGATCGTAGATTATCTGTCCGGCATAAGCGCTGCCACGTCGCCATCATGTTTCAAACCCGTTTCCCTGTTTGAGTAGGGAACGTTTTCACCGCTGCACCAGTATCCGTTTATGACGTCACAGCCGTAACTGGAGCGTGTCTTCGGCCAGTGTTTCTCAACCCAGTCCTCAAGGACTGGGTTGGCCCCCCTATCCTGCAGATTTTCTTTGCAACCCTGTATAGGTACCTGTTTGAATTTCGTCAGATGTTGCACACCTTGCATAATTAAGTGCTGCGAGATGATTGGTCGAGTAAGTACAAGCAGGGCTACCTATGCAGGGTTGCAAAGAAAATATGCAGGATAGGGGTTCCTTGAGGACTGGGTTGAGAAACACTGGGAAGATACAGACACCAGCTAGTATTAGGCCTATGCAACCTGACTCTGTGGTCCAGATGGGTAAACTGATTGTGTATTAATGGAGGGGGGGGGGAAATCTCGGATTTCAGCTTTAAAGCTCAGTTTAGAGGGGTTTTAGACATTTAGAAGGACAGCCCATGGACTTTAACTCTGCTCCACAATCACACCCCCCTGATGACAGGCTACAAGTTTGAAATCCCCGCTGCTGCGCCTAAGCTGCGTGCACCACTGGGTTCTGTTTTGTGTTGTGCTTCCTGTTCCGGCTGTCCGGTGGTTTTGGTAGTTACCGGGATGACCCCACCGGTCCGACGGCGGGTCTGGCGAAGCCAGTGCCGTGCGATGACGTGCCAGCGTTGGGTGGGGCGGCTGTGGGGAGGGGGAGGTGCGGGGGGCGGGGGGCTGGGGCAGGGGAGCGCGTGCACACCCCCTTTGGCTTCCTCTCTTCTATCCTGCTGCGTCATGAAACAACAAACACAGTGCGTGACACCACGTTAGTTTCACCTGGGCTTGTCTGGAGCAGATTTGACAACAGTGTAATGCAGACTCCAACGGGGCTTGGGAGTCTGCATTACACCACGATGTAGGGGGGGGGGTGCATTGGGAAGGAGTTGGAAGTTCCTCTTCTGTAGCTGTTCCTAATAGGGGACATGTGTGTTTCTCA
The DNA here is from genome assembly GCF_029633865.1 of Lampris incognitus. NCBI lineage: Eukaryota > Metazoa > Chordata > Actinopteri > Lampriformes > Lampridae > Lampris > Lampris incognitus. The sequence goes on along the minus strand of NC_079216.1, from coordinate 9,825,355 downwards.
ATACGACATAGGGTATGTTTGAGCTGAACAATATACCGTTTCAGAATCCACACTGCAATATATGTGCAATCGTCACATTGCCAAAAGGATGTGATGTAAGGCCATTTAGGTCCATCAGCCATGTTAGGCTAAAACTCTTGTTGCTCGATAGAAAATGACATCTTTCAAAATTTGGGTTTTTTTTTTAATGACTACCCGTGAAGAAAAATACCTCAGTGCATCTGACAAGTGTCATTTCGTTTGATTCAGTGACTTCATAGCCTGGGAACTAGACAAATCTGCGAGCTCACGTTTTATTTGCTCTGGCGTCTGGCCCCCCCTCCCGTTCAGGCAGATTTCCACCGACCTGGCCCGGGTCGGGCCAATCACAGCCGTTGATCTAAAACGGGGCGGGGTTTGATACTATGACGTACAGAGGAGCGCTGTCGAGGCGTTTTCGTAAACAACCAAAATGGCTGCCGCCGATAACGGAACGGTCCGTTGGATCCGCCATTTTCTCTAAAATAAGAACAAACAACGGCGCTTAAAGCTTTCGTTGACGAAAAAGACGTGTTCGCCGTGCTTCCAACAGGATTGGGTAAGTCATACATTCCGTTGCTGTGATCGGTTGTTAGGTCTATCCAATTGTGACCAGAGGCATTTTGGCGCGCACTCGTTGGCAACGCCCGCTGCTGGAAATCGAAAATGAACGGAGAGGAGCCAGACTCACTTGCGAATTGGTCTGGCGATGTCAGACCAATGATTTCATGGACAACGGCTGTACTTCTCCTCTAAAATCACCCTTATCGTTGCTACGGCGATAAACTCTTTGCAAACGGAGCGTCGAAAGTTAAAACCTGCCCATTTAAATTTGGTGAAAATCGTGTAACTCCTTTTTTATTCTTTAACACCTCACTGCTCACTGCACATCACAGAAAATAAAAATATTACAATTGTAAACGGTTATTTTCTTGCCTGGTGCGAGATTCGATACGAGGTGTGCTGCGCCACAAGGCGACGTCACTAACCGCTCGGCTAAATGGTCAGATCCGTTAGCTAGGGGCTAACGTGTCTTATTAGTAGTTTACAGTCGTCACCCTCCCCGGAAGCGCGCCCTCGTGCTTTGTTATTCCCGCGCTCCGAAGAGACTTCTGAGGATCTGCACACTTCCGGATCCCACCACTGCCACCGGTTATTTTCTTGCCCGGTGCGGGATTCGATACGAAGTGTACTGCACCACAAGGCGACATCACCAACCGCTCGGCTAAAGGGTCAGACCCGTTAGCTAGGGGCTAATGTGTCTTATTAGCAGTTTACACAATGATGATTTTGTAATTTGTTCAGCCCCAATGGCTTGTCTCACACATTATTTCGAGGCGTGGTGCAATTTGAAAGGGTGATTGCAATTAATATCTAGCAACATTTAATAGGCTTACATAAATGATTGATCATACATGATTGACGTTTTAAAATCAAACTCGTTTGTATAGTTTTGTTATAGCTTTCTTAAGATCCTAACTTGTGGAAAAGCAATGTTTTTGGGGTTGGGATTATTGTAAAACGTTCTCACTTGTTTTGAAACCAGAATAGCAGCTCCCCTGAAGCTTGCTGTCTGTCTCCTCAGTGATAAGAGAGAATCGCTGCAAGCTGCAGTGCACTTTAAAGTAGGACATGACAAGCAGAAGGGATGCATCACCCGCAGTTTTACTATGGTCCCACTGATACTGACTTTAACAACATCAGCCTTTAAAAAGAGGCAGTTTTTGCATTACATTACACTTTCTTTGCTGTATAATTCGTTGTGTCTATTGGTTTTTGTTTTGCTGGTGTATTTTCCAGATCTGGTCATACAAGCAGCCATCTGCAACCAGTCATTGTCACAGATGTGTTGGATGGATAAAAAAAAAAACTTTTTAGATGAATGAAGATTTATCTGAGGTTTTCTTTTTATTTGCCAAATGAAATGCAGCATCTGAAATGCAGAAAGATCTTGGCAGCTTTTCATCCAACATCCAGCCAGCTGCCAGAAACCACATGGTCCTTTTCAATTCTGGTCTCCCCGCTTCATTAAAGAAATAAAGTGAACGCTTCAGTTATGCATCTAGGAGCTCAGAAAAAACTAAATTAGATTATTTTGTCCAACAGGAATTTTATTTTCCCCCCACATTCACTATTGCAGCTCACCATATTCCTGTCTCCATTGGAGGATTTTTTTCTCATCTGCGTCTTGGCCAGGATGTGTGATCTTTCAACTCAACTTTAGCCGCCTTACATTAGCCAGTAGCTAGTTTTCGCATATTGATATTGAAATGAAAGCCACTGTATTTGACATTGTATTCTTACAATGAATTTGTTCTCTGCATTTGACCCATCTTATTGTATAGGAACAGTGGGCAGCTGCAGCGCCCGGGGACCAACTCCAGTTCTTCTTTCCATTGCCTTGGTCAAGGGCACAGACAGGAGTATTAACCCTAACATGCATGTATTTTTGATAGTGGGGGGAAACTGGAGCACCCGGAGGAAACCCACACAGACACAAGGAGAACACGCAAACTCCACACAGAAAAGACCTGGGAACCTCTTGTTGTGAGGCAACAGTGCTAACCACCGGGCCATCGTGCCGCCATTATTACTTTACATGCTATTAATTATTTATCGCCAGCAAATGTCATTGAGCTTTTCATTTGTTTCTTGCAAAAGCCTAGTCTAAGGTCAATAGACAAAGCCTTTTTAACTATCCTAAGATCTAAACTAAATCGGAAAGGTTATTAAACCTGTGCTATCTGATTAAATAGGACTACATGCCCCCATATCCACTTTTAAGTCCATATTATAAATTTGCTTCTTCTTATTATTATTATTATTATCATTATTATTATCATTATTATTGTTGTTGTTAATGGATGGATAAATGGTAACATAATGCTAAAGAACAGTTACTCATCCTCTAGCTTTCTACCATAGGCAGTCTAAACCTTTCTTCCTAATATGTCTTGGCCATATTAGGAAGAAATGTCTGACTGAGGCCTTCTCTTACTGTTTATCAGGAATTAATCTAGAGGACTGAGGATGAGTGAGGCGCAAGAAATTGGTTGGTGGAGGGAGGTGCAAGAAACAGTGGGTGGAGAGAGAACCACCAGCTCCCAAGCTGTGGTATCAGTAAACCTGAGTTCCCCGAGTCAGACTTGGATGTTACACCGTTCCAGGAAGTATGGTCCCTCAGTGAATATGCTATGAGGTCACTCAACTATTGCTTCACAAGACAGAAAGCAAGAGAAACAACACAGCTGCAAATGACATGAGGGATTGAGGGCATAACATAAAACTGATCGGTGTCTGAGCCACATTTGTCCTCAACCCGCTGAGTCACCAGCACATGAAACGATCGCTGCAACAGTCATTGGCCTTAATTATCTGTGTGCAGTGAGTTGTAATGAGCAGGCTAAATTACCTTTTTTTTCCTCCTCGATTACCAGATCAATAACGTGACTTACAGGACCTATATTGACCAGATCATACCCAGTAGCTTTTAAAGCCTAAGTCAAGTCAATGCATTTCAAAGCAGTGATTTATTGATACAGGTTTGCCTTTCAGTCACTGTCGACAGAGTCAATGCCAACTAGGCTTCTCCACTTCGACCCCCGAAACTTATGTAAACAGAAGGCTGAAACACCAAGGCGGCAGTGGGTTTTGTGCTTGGCTGTCGGACCTTCACGTGTATTTGAATCGGTCTTCTTTGCTGGCATGAATCAAGGATGAGTCTATTCTCTAACTACAGCCATATATCCTGAAATCACACAGAAAAGTGAGTGGTTATCCCAATTAACACATCTTGCAGGAAAAACATCATAAATATTTCACCTAGAAACAGAAGTTTAAACAATCAAACTTTCTCTTCAATCCTTTTCATGTGCTGAAAAAGTGATGACTCACCTTTTGTGTTGTCGGGTCAAATTTGAACCAACAGGTTTTAACAGTGCAAAGCACTAATTAAACAATACCACCCTTACTTTTGTATTTTGTGGTCCTCTGGTCATACCTACCTTATGATACACCACTCATTTTCAGTAAAAAAAGAAAAGAAAAAGGTCAAAATTAAACCTTATATTTGAGCTATGGTGAAAACAGGAGGTGGTTATACTGCACATTAAAACATTGCTTTCCTAAAATAACATATTCAACTGAAACATATAGTTGCTTTTCTAACCAGATACCAGGTACAGGAATGAGTCTTTGCTTGTACATGTGTGTTTGTTTGAATGTGTGTACCCGTGTTTAAAAGAATGAAAGTATATGAATGTATGTTCATTGCAAATGAACTGTGTTTTCTGCCCACGTGTGCACCTCCTACTTTCCCTGGTATCTGGCAGAGCTCCAGGTGTGGGTGTACTTGAAGACCTGACCCTGCCCGCAGCTTCTTGTACCAGACTCAAAGAGCCACGCGTTCATGAACGGCTCTGACGTTTTTCAGTGTTTGGATTCACCAAAGCACGCCTTAGCTTCTCCAGAATGTCTCCTCTTATATTGCTTTCTACCTTTTCCTCTGGGGTTAAGTCAAGCCCACTATACTTAAACTATAAAAGATTCCTATACACATACCCATGCGAGAGGATGATGATTTGTTCTTGTTTAAATCTAGGATAGCAGCTGGCTCTTTGTCCTTCCTGCTGTCCACCAAATATCTCCCCTGATCTCTCTCCACAGAAGGGTACACTGTGTATACTAGCCTGTTTCAACTATAACTGATCCTCTTATAAAAGGCTGCCCAGATTTTGATTCACCGTTTTTAGGTTTACTTGGTTTTTATTGCCAGAGGGGACAACAGCCTCTAAAAGCAAGCAGCTATTCATCATCTGCTTCAGCCACAGGTACTAATCTCGTCTCATCTCATCTGATCTTCAACCGCTTTTCTGGGGTTGGGTCACGGTGGCAGCAAGCTAAGTAGGGTACTCCAGGCATCCTTCTTCCTAGCAACACCCTCCAGCTCCTCCTGGGGGATCCCAAGGTGTTCCCAGACCAGATTGGACATGTAGTCCCTCCAGAGAGTTCTGGGTCTACCCCGGGGTCTCCTCCCAGTTGGCTGTGCCCGGTAAACCTCCAAAGGAAGGCGCCCAGGAGGCATCCTACTCAGATGTCCGAGCCATCTCAACTGGCTCCTTTCAATGCGAAGGAGCAGCGGCTCTACTCCAAGCTCCCTCCGGATGTTTGAGCTCCTCACCCTATCTCTAAGGCTGAGCCCAGACACCCTACAGAGGAAACTCATTTCAGCTGCTTGTATCTGCGATCTCACCCTTTCAGTCACTACCCAAAGCTCATGACCATAGCTTAGGATTGGAATGAAGATTGACTGGTAAATTGAGAGCTTTGCCTTCCGGCTCAGCTCTCTCTTCACCACAACGGTCCGGTACAACATCTGCATTACTGCTGATGCTGCACCAATCCGCCTGTCAATCCCCTTCTCCATCCTACCCTCACTCGTGGACAAGATCCCGAGATACTTGGAACTCCTTCACTTGAGGTAACAACTCCTCCCCAACCCAGAGGGAGCAATCCACCATATTCCGGTAGAGAACCATGGCCTCAGACTTGGAGGTGCTGGCTCTCATCCCAGCCATTTCACACTCAGCTGCAAACCGCCCCAGTGCGCGCTGGAGGTCGCGTTCTGATGAAGCCAACAAAACCATATCATCTGCGAAGAGCAGAGATGCAATTCTGAGGTTCCCAAAATGGACACACACCTCACCTTGGCTGCACCTTGAGATCCTGTCCATGAATATCACAAACAGAATGGGAGACAAGGGACAACCACAGGTACTACACATGTCTAATAGGCGGAAGTATGGTTTTATGACTGCTAGCGGGTCTTGCCTCACAATTATCAAATTGAATAACCCAAATGAAGGTTTTAAATGATAGGGAGGAACGCTGGTTTGAATGGGGAGTCAAAGAGGCCCTCAATGTGAAGAGGGAATGACCATCCCCGAACGGAGGGGGGGACCTAAGACTACATCCGTCGCCATTTTATAATGCTGTGATTGTAAACCTTCCCCAATCCTCTGTGAATAGTACACATGGCCATTGTAACTGTGTTAATGGTCATGCCCATTTGCATATGAAACTGATCATTGGTTTCGGTCATTACGCAACTGTATTGTTTATAAAAGTGGAGATACCTGCAGTCAGTTGAGATTGAAGAGGTCACTTAGATGAGTGATGAAACGTTTTTCTCAATGAACGTGTCCAGATGAGCGGATTCAACTTTCTTTGAACTTTCTCCAACCTATATTCATCTCAAGCATGATCCTCAATTCGGCCGTGGCATCAATTACAGACTTAATGTCTTGCAAATGCGACAAAGCTAACTGGTGGGCCCTTGGGTCACTCTGATTATGTTCTCACTTTGTACTTTGTGTCGCCTTTTGATGGGTGGAGAATCATTATAAATTGATTGTTTTTTCTTTTTCTTCCTTTTTTTTTTGTCATGGAGATGTCCTGCATTTGAGCAGTCTTACTAGGGCCCCGTGTCTTCTTTCCACAACGCTATCTTTGTGGGTGACAGTTGCTCGGCAGTACAACAGGTCATCAGGTAACTGGTCGGTTGCTGGTTTGATCCTCGGCTCCTCCTGGCAAAAATGTTGAGGTGCCCTTGAGTAAGGCACCTAACCCCTAACTGCTCCCAATGAGCTGGTACCTTGCATGGTTGACACCGCTGTTGATGTATGAGCTGTTGATGTATGAGTGTGTGCGTCTGAATGGGTGAATGTGAGGCATTCGTTGATTGTGAAGTGCTTTGAGTGGCTGTTGCAGCTGGAAAAACGCTATATAAATGCAATCCATTTCCTTACGAAAGCTATCTTCATCACAGGCATCCTCCTTTCAGCCTGATCCTTCTCCTCGTTATCATGATCAGCTGATCATAATGATCACCATGGACGGTGAATCATTTGCTCGTGGTGAAATAGGCTGAAGGCGGCACAGTGGCGCAGTGGTTCGCGCGGTCGCCTCACAGCAAGAAGGGCCGAGGTTCGAACCCCGAGGTTGTCCAGCCTTGAGGGTCATCCCAGGTCATCCTGTGTGTTGCATTTCCATGTTCCCTCCATGTGTCTGCGTGGGTTTCCTCCGGGTGCTCCGGTTTCCTCCCACAGTCCAAAGACGTGTAGTTCAGGGGAATCGGCCATACTGAATTGTCCCTAGGTTTGTGTGTGTGTGTGTGTGTGGGTGTGGGTGTGGGCCCGGCGGCCTGTACAGGGTGTCTCCCCACCTGTTGCCCAATGACTGCTGGGATAGGCTCCAGCATTCCCCGACTGAGATAAGTGGCTTGTATAATGGATGGATGGATGGAAATAGTCTGACAGAATAAAATGTTGACAAGACCCCGTACAAGTCTAATCAAGATACTGATGTTGCAAGAAAATCAGTGCAGCGCCGTTCATGCCACGCCTGCGAGAGATGATACCGAGGTACTCATGTGTGAGGGAAAAGTCAGTTCCCATGGTACCGTATATATGAATGTGGATGTCGTATTCTGAAAGACGGGTGCCGTTGTGGCAGAGGAAGGGCTTTCCTTTTTGACTTTGCGCCATCGGTTGAGAGAGGAGAAGCCTCAGGTTATCAGAAAGAGAGATGGTGAGAGGAGAAGAGGGTTAAAGGTGCTTGAAGGGGGGAATAGTGAGGAAGGTGACGTCGATGGTGAGAAAGCGGCTCATAAAGAGTGTTGCTTGGGTCGGATTTGCTTCAATTTGCCAGGAGTATGATTTCCTGTCGGGTCAGATTTGACACACGCTGCAGATGTCAAAACTTTTTATGTAAACTTTTCTAAAATTCACAAACATTTTAGATGTTGGGCTGATCACGTCTGCGTAGTTGTAGTTGGGGATATGATGACGAGTCAATAGCACATCCATTTAAAGTTCCTGAGCTATGTTAAAGTAGTTATCCCTCATTTTTTGTTTCTGTTTAGGGGAATTAGCAGAAAATGTCCACCTACAGGCCACAATTCCCTGTGATTGCAAACTTTGGTGTAACACCGGTAAGATAATGCAGGGGTTGCGTGTGTAGTCTGGGGAAGGCGGACTGGAGCGACACGTCGAGCCACATCAAACGTGGTGTCGGCCCCGTGTGATGGCCTGGCGGCCTGTCCAGGGTGTCTTCCAGGGTGTCTTCCTGCCTGCCGCCCGGTGACTGCTGGGAAGGGCTCCAGCATCCCCGCAACCCTGAGAGCAGGACAAGCGGTCTGGATAATGGATGGATGGATGGATAAACGTTGGATAACACTTTGCTTTATATTTTAGCACCTATTGCTTTCCCCTCCGCATTCGGCGCACAAGTTCCTCCATCTTCTCTTCATGTGTGGCAGACTTGACACATTTCCTGTGTGAGGGCCCTCACACAGGCACCAATGGAGAGCAGCATATAGAGGAGCGAGTACAGAAGGCTGATGCGTTGAATGGCTGTTGCTGCAAAAATGCCAGCAGCAGGAGGTATCAGGTGGCCGGGTAGCGTAGCGGTCTGTTCTGTTGCTTACTAACACGGAGATCGGCGGTTTGAATCCCCGTGTTACCTCCGGCTTGGTCGGGCGTCCCTACACATACAATTGTCCGTGTCTACGGCTGGGAAGCCGGATGTGGGTATGTGTCCTGGTCGCTGCACTAGCGCCTCCTCTGGTCGGTCGGGGTGCCTGTTTGGGGGGAAGGAGGAACTGGGGGGGAAAGCGTGATCCTCCCACGCGCTACGTCCCCCCTGGTGAAACTCCTCACCGTCAGGTGAAAAGAAGCGGCTGGCGACTCCACATGTGTTGGAGGAGGCATGTGGTAGTCTGCAGCCCTCCCCGGATCAGTAGAGGGGGTGGAGCAGCAAATGTGATGGCTCAGAAGAGTGGGGTAATTGGCCAAGTACAATTGGGGAGAGAAAAAGGGGGGGGGGGGCGTATCAAATACGGCACTCTTTTTAACATGAAAAAGAGAGCGACAACCGCTTTAAGATGGGTACAGTCTGACCCAACACCAAACGGAAGATTAAACTATCAATCTGGTCTTACACAGTAGCCTCTTCCTGCTGCTCGTTACGCTCAATGCCCTCGTTTCTCCATTATTTCTATTATTCCCATAATCACTGGTTCTCTGTCAGGCTAGAGCCACTCATCCACTCATGGCGCTCATCCTGTTGCTTGCATAATAGACGAGTGAACCAGAATAAGAGGCTTTTATGTAAGTGCTCGCAGCCTCATTCCTTCTTTTTCTCTCCCGCTCTTCGTCCCCCATCGCTCTCTCTTCCTCGCCGCTGACAGTTTTATAAGCGTTGAATTGTAATTGTTCACAGATAATGAGCACAAACACATCTCTATTAATACACTGCGGCTTCTGCAGTGGCGCAGGCGAAGTATTGCACACTGAAGTCAGCGTGTACACACACCCTCACTAGAGGATTTACTGGAAAACAAAAAAAAGGCAACAAATAATAATAATATGAATGGTGACGATGCATGTTGGCAGTGCGTTCTAGTCAACACAAAGTGGACATCCATTCCAGTTTATGAGCATTTCAACTGACCATGTCCGAGTCGGCTCCTCTCTGCTCGGGCAAAAGAGGCTTCTCCTCCGTGAACTGCTGTTCCTTTAATCCGGCCATCCTGGACAGCAACCTGCAATTGCCATGGCAACACAAACACCCACACACACACACAAACACACACACACAACCACACACATTTAGGTTGAACTGTAATTTTGCCCTGTACGATACTTGGCATCTTTACGCTCTCTGTGGCGGGGCTAAGTGTGTTTGTGAGTTTGCTGATGAAGGGACTTCTTAACATGAAGGATAGTCTTCATGATCCTTCTGTTGTACAAAGGAACTGTGGGGGGGGGGTTGTTTTCGAAGTGTAAAGGGTGGGGTGCAAAGAAAGGGAGCAAGAGAGATACTTGGACCGTGACCTTTTATAAGTACGAGCCGTCTCAGACAGGAGAGATTGGTTTTGACATAGGTTCAGAAGAACGCAGAACCTCACCGCCCCCCCCCCACCCCACCTTACCTAAAATAGACAGTGTTACATGCAGACCATTCTTAGGTTGATTCTCAGAAGATACTCAGCTTTGCTGATTTGGAAAACACTTAGCTCCTGATGCCGCTCCTATGTAAAATGGCAAATGGCATTTATTCTCTTACAAGGTTTGTTTTTTTGTTATTTTTAACTGTTTTATCCTGTTCTATGAAGCACTTTGTAACCCTGTTTAGAAGTGCTTACTATTATTTTTATTGTTAATCAGGCAGGTCACAGGTGCCTCTCCTCCCCCTCTTTGCCCTTGGGATCCTCTGTGTGTGTGTGTGTGTGTGTGTGAGAAGATACACTATATGGACAACAGTATTGGGACACCTAGCCATTACACTTACAGGGGCTTTTATGACATCCCATTCTAAATCCATAGGCATTAATATGGAGTTGGTCCCCCCCCCCCTTTGCAGCTGTAACAGCTTCCACACTTCTCGGAAGGCTTTCCACAAGATTTTGGAGTGTGTCTGTGGGAATTTTTGCACATTCATCCAGAAGAGCATTTGTGAGGTCAGCCACTGATGTTGGACGAGAAGACCTGGCTTGCAGTCTCCCTTCTAGTTCATCCCAAAAGTATTCGATGGGGTTGAGGTCAGGGCTCTGTGCATGCCAGTCAAGTTCTTCCACACCAAACTCACCCAACAATGTCTTAATGGACCTTGCTTTGTGCACTGGGGCACAGTCATGCTGGAACAGAAAAGGGCCCTCCCCAAACTGTTCCCACAAAGTTGGAAGCATAGAATTGTCCAAAATGTCTTGGTATGCTGAAGCATTACGATTTCCCTTCACTGGAACTAAGGGGCCTAGCCCAAACCCTGAAAAACAACCCCATACCTCTATCTCTCCTCCACCAAACTTTACAGTTGGCACAATGCAGTCAGGCAGGTAACGTTCTCCTGGCATCTGCCAAACCCTGACCCAACCATCAGACTGTCAGATAGAGAAGCGTGATTTGCCACTTCACAGAACACGTTTCCACTGCTCCAGAGTCCAGTGGCAGCGTGCTTTACACCACTCCATCCGATGCTTGGCATTGTGCTTGGTGATGTAAGGCTTGCATGCAGCTGCTCTGCCATGGAAACCCATTCCATGAAGCTCCTGTCACACAGTTTTTGTGCTGCTGTTAATGCCAGAGGACGTTTGGAACTCTGCAGTTATTGAGTCAACAGAGCGTTGGTGAATTTTACTCACTGTGCTCCTCAGCACTCGTTGACCCCACTGTGTGGCTGAGTTGCTGTTGTTCCTAAACGCTTCCACTTTTCAACAATACCACTTACAGTTGACTGTGGAATATCTAGCAGGAAAGAAATTTCATGAACTGACTTACTGCAAAGGTGGCATCCTATGACAGTACCACGCTTGAATTCACTGAGCTCTTCAGAACGACCCATTCTTTCACAAATGTTTGTAAATGCAGTCTGCATGGCTAGCTGCTTGATTTTATACACCTGTGGCAATGGGTCTGAATGAAACACCCGAATTCAATGATTAAGAGGTGTGTCCCAATACTTTTCTCCATATGGTGCATGTCATGCCGTGAAATGCATTGACCAGAATACCTATCTGCATTGTAAATTCATTTCCAAATCAGGTCAACTATTACTGGCCAAAACACCTGCTAACATCCGCCTTTGGTCAATATAACATTGACCACCACCAAAGGCGGATGTTAGCAGGTGTTTTGGCCAGTGTGAAATGGATATATTTGACACAGTGATGTCCATCATGAGGCAATTCAACAGTTTATGAAATGATGGAAATTTACCAATTTAATGTCATGGTGAACTGGAGCAGTCTGAGCAGCCAAAGGATGAGGTGTTTGATAATAATGGAAGAAATGGAATCATTAAGATGAGTTAGTTCATTACAGGTTAAAGGTCTCCTGCCCACTGCTCCTCTACAATAAGATGGGTTACATGCAGGGAACAAATCCGTTGTAAGAATGCAATGACAAAATAAAGTGGCTTTCTTTTATTTGAAAGAAAAAAATGAAGGGGCTTTCTTACTTCTTTAGAAGAAGAAATTGCAACAACAAAAAAAAGCATTAGAAAATATTTTGATTTAAAGTCACTGTTGCGCTTCATTTACAGCACAGATACAGGCTAACGGCCAAAAAAGAACAGAAAGTCAAAATGTCTTTGCTTCATTTTACAGACATTGGAAACTGGTATCGGTAGACTCTTTCCTCCTTGGTCTGGAGCATTGGTGCAGCAAGAATGTAAAACGGGTGATTTGTACAAGCAGGAGCCTTGTACAAATCACTGAACAACTCTGACTTCAGTCCCCAGTGCAAGGACTGTAGATGTTTAATTCAAACCTCACCCCGGATACTGAGATGCAGGGGAGCAAGCAATCGAAAACTATAAAATCTGAAACTGGGTTTACATTATAGTGGTTCAACAGGAGTGTTACACAGCCTACAAGAATTAAACTGTCCCATTGCATCCAGACTGCCTTCCTTACTGACAAAGAGGAAGGGATCTGGTTGTAAAGTCTCATTAAAAATTACTACTGTGGGGCGTCCGAGTGGCATGGCGGGCTTTTCCGTTGCTACCAACACGGGGATTGCTGGTTTGAATCCCCGTGTTATCTCCAGCTTGGTCGGGCGTCCCTACAGACACAGTTGGCCGTGTCTGTGGGTGGGAAGCCGGATGTGGGTACGCATGTGTCCTGGTCGCTGCACTAGCGCCTCCTCTGGTTGGTCGGGGTGCCTGTTTGGGGGCTGGGGGGAATAGCGTGATCCTCCCACGCGCTACGTCCCCCCTGGTGAAACTCCTCACTGTCAGGTGAAAAGAAGCGGCTGGCGACTCCACATGTATGGGAGGAGGCATGCGGTAGTCTGCAGCCCTCCCCGGATCGGCAGAGGGGGCGGAGCAGCGACCGGGACGGCTCGCAAGAGTGGGGTAATTGGCCAAGCGCAATGGGGAGAAAAAGGGGGAGAAAAAAAGTATTATGGGTCTGGAGTCACAGACAAGGTCACGCTCACAGAGGTGCAAACCTACTGTACTCACAGATACACACAACACAATCGCTAATATGCAAGCAAATTGGCATACAAGACACAGGTGGGTGTGCACACAGACACAGAGAAACAGACGCACACAGTAGCTCAGGGAGCAGAGCAGACCGTCCGGTAACTGGAAGGGTCGCTGGTTCGATCCTCAGCTAACTGCCTGCAAAAGTGTCCCTGAGCAAGACTAAATGCTCCTAACCTCTACCTGCTCCTGATGAGCTGCTTGTTGCCATCCACTCCATCATCCATGTATGAGTGTGTGGTGGTGGGGGGGGGTAAATTTGAGGTGTTAATACATGCAGTCCATTCACAAACACACACATACACAGTGCACACACACATAAAGTTTGGGGCTTAGACAAGCTGGTTGTTCAGCACAAGGGCACCGCTAGACTGGCACACAGCTGAGATATGGCACGCCACTTCTACAATAGATCTCCATTTATCAAAGGCTAAACCTGCCCACACACACAAACACACACACACACACACCCAATTGGGCCAGATCTGATTTAACTGCCTTTTTCCACGCCTGGCCCAGGGCAGTTTGTTGTCATTACCAAACATGTGGACTTTCTGCTCACATCCGCCGACAGCATGGCCCTGCAGATGAGCCGGTCTGAGACGGCGTACGATTAGACGGTCAAGAAGCAGCTCGCACCGGGAACTCGGGCTTCACTCAGGCAAATGAATGGAAAAAAATTAGGGAGGTAGGGCAGTTTGGGGAAATTAGTCTGCCGACCCTTTATCGTGGGAACAACACATTCAAGACTCAAGGGATTCAAGGTTCAAGAGTTTTATTCGTCACGTACACACGAGTACGAGTCGCGAGGGCAGTGAAATGAAAAAAAGGTACGAGCTCCGAAATGAGCAACAGGTACACACGCATTCCAGTTTGCAATAAACAATTTGCAGTATACAATCAGCAGCTTTAGAGAGCTCTGTAAAAAGAAAATGGACGGTGCAACAGAACAGCACAGATCTTTCTCTCCCCCTGCCTCCTCGCCCACCACCCCCTCTGCCTGTAGCAGCTGTCCAAATAGATTTGGTGTCTCTCTCTGGCACCTTTACAGACAATGCCCAGATGCTAGTTAGTCCTTCACAGGCGTTTCTACAGTGACTGGTTTGTTGTTGTTGTTGTTGTTGTTGTGTGAGAGAGATTCTGTTTAAGGATAGATTTGCTTGTACAGTGGTCTCTCTCACACACACACTAACACACTAACACAAGACACGTAATGCAGCTCCTCAATATACAAAGAATAGGATGTTCCTGACCACGGTGGTAGTTGGCCAGAGCCGATGTAATGAAGGTTCACTTTACCCTTTGCTGTAAAGCTGACACTGATGCAGTATTACTGAAGGAAAAAAAAACGTGTTTTGTGTTTCAGAGCAGGCGCCCCAAATTTGGCTCACATGAATTAATAGAACAGAAGTGTTTAATGTCTTACATCATGACAACTCTGAGCGCTGGGTCTCGGGTTTGTTTTTCCATGAATAAATTGTTTATGGTTGAAAAAACAATCTCTACAGGGTGGAACAGATTTGACCACACAGCTCGTTTGTCTGGTTGTGGCTTTGAGTGAGCCGCAGTTTAAATTGCCGCTAATAACATCAACATCAGTTTTTTAACCGACTGTGTTTGTAGGCTTTGCCTTCCAGGATTAGACTTCTACGCAGTGCACGCTGCTTCCAGTACCTGTGAGTGTGTGTGTGTGTGTGGGTGTGTGTGTGTGTGTGTCACATATCTAGATTTGCTCTGGAGCTGTGTGCAAGGGATTACTTTCAGCTACACAAAGTGCGAGGCTTGTTAGAAGGGGTGGGAATACCAGTTTGCCGGTGGTTTGGTGTTTATTTGAATACATGTGGGGAAAAAACAGTCTGTTCAGCGGTTAAAATCCAAAAGCAGATTGTGTAGTGGACACTGGAAAGACACAAATGAATGGACTTTTTGTGTGCTTCTGTGCTGTAGTGGGCCTTTGCAGGAGCCGTGGGGAACGCCTACCCTTGGTCATCGACAGCACAGTCTCCTCCACCTTGAAATGGGGGGGGGGGGGGATCACACCACTGCTGTTCTCAAGAGGGAGCACACCAGAGACTTGGCTTTTTAAGACAACTGAGAAAGTGTGGCGTACCCCGGAGGAATGGTGTGGTGGAGGTTTATGTCCTGACCTACGCAGTGACTGTGTGATTTGACAACATGTCAGCTGAGGACAGGAGGCAGGTGGACAAAGTGGTCCGTGCTGCATCCAGCATTATCAGATGTGGTCTCCCAGCTCCGGTGGACGTCTATGAGGCTGGACTACAACAGGAAGGCCTTAAAGGTCTAACGGACCCCTCTCACCTGCCTAGCAGCCTGTTTAATTTCCTGCCTTCTCACAAAAGACTTAAACGTATTGTAACGATCATGAATGACTAGACTCGCTGGCCCATTAATGGGTCGGACCCTTTAGTCAACTGGTTAATGTAGTCGCTCGTGGTGCGGGAGTCCCGGGTTGCATCCCGGCTGCGGCGGTTCCCGGCTGCCCCCCCGAATTCGCTGCAGCATTAAGACCAGAACATCCAGATTGCAGAGTAGCACGTATCCTGAAGACATCCGCCTCCTCAATACTCTGAACTCAACACTGCAGGCAGCTTGCTAGGCTTAACTAACTGTGCAGTAAGGCTGGGGTTTTTATTATCGTGCACTTTATCCGGTGCTCGTTAGAGGTGCCGCTAATTCCCCCACAGGTGCCCTTATTTTATCTATGGTGTTCTTCTGTGTTGCAGTTTATTTCATTCTACCCGTTTGTTCTATGCTTTCTTGGTCGTTTTATTCTATGGCTTGGATTTGATCTGTCCTTTTGTCGTGGATCGATGTATTATTATGTGCTTTATAAATGAATGGCTCCATGTGCGTGTGAGCTCACCAAGACAAATTCCAATCAACTCTGTTGATTTGGCAAGAAAGTATCGAATCTTGAATTCTGACCAATCAAAAGCCAGTGTTTGTTGCTCAGGAAAAAAATAAAAAAATTATAGATTGCTAATGAAGAAAAGTCTCAGAAGACAAAGAAGGATGGAAAGGATGAACTATCACCATGGTGTGTGTGTGTGTGTGTGTGCTTGTATGTGTGTGTGTCCTTGGTATGCTGCTGCAACTGCCAACACTTCCTCTGTTTCCTCGTTAACTGGCACTGAAGGTTTTAAGTAATCTAAGCCGTAATAGCTCTTAATAATCTCCTCTACTTTCCCAGGAAACAGCCATCCACCCTTGATCAGTGGGCATCGTTGATTGGCAAGAGGCAGATTGGGGTGGAGAAGAGGACAGGAGCACACCAACCCGTCCATGTGTTTGGTATGTTTGGCTTATAATGTGGGTTTAACGACCCACATTATAATTCACCACTTTAAGTTTTTTTCTTGTTTTTTTGTTGATGAACACTGAAGCAAACTTCATCCCAAAGCGTTGCAGCAAAGCGTTGCTCCTCTCGGCTCGGCCCCGTCCCTCCCTCCCGGGGTGCGTTGGTTTTACTGTCTGTGTGACTGTGACCTTTCCTTGTGAAGGGCGGAGCGGCGGCATTAAAAGTATTAAATAGGGAACATGGGCCAAACCACGCCACCTTTTCTCCTCCCTGTGCTCATCCCCCCCCCCCTTCTCTGTCCCAATCGCTCTTCTTTCATCGCCATGTGTCTCCTCCATCCTTGGCACCATGTGCAGTTAGAGTACACTGGGTATGGATTCTCTATACCATAATGGGGTGTTGACACCACCTGAATACATTTGTCATTAAGTGACTCGAGAGTTTTCTTTTTTTTCCCCAGCGTCTGTTTCTCTCTCCTCCTCCTCCTCCTCCTCCTCCACGGCCGTGTGCAGAATTGTCTTTATCCATCATTTATTCGGTTTCACTTCCTTCACCTTTCCTTGACCCGGAAATCTGCCCATCTCCCACCGTCCCTCTGCCGGTTTGGGCCGTCGGCCTGCCAATTTATCCCGCTCACCGTCCTTTGCGTCGCTCCTCCGTCTCCTCACCTGTCTGGCGGCCTCGTTTCCTCTCTGGTTTCTCATTCATCCGCCCTTCTCCTTCCCCGGCGCCGTTTTCTCTCTTCTTACTTCCCTAATTGCTTTCGCCTCCCTCCTCCCCCTCTTGCACCTCTCCTCTCCTACACCGTTTCAACTCATCTATCCGTTGCTCATTTCGCGCCGCTCCCACGTTTTTCTCCTTTTCCAGCCGGCTCATTTAACCCCCCCCCCCTCCTCCTCCTCGCTCTCTCCCAACTCTCCCTCTCTCTATCGGCCTCCGTTTCCCTTTTTTCTTCTTCTTCTTCTTCTTCTTCCTGTCTCCTTGGTTCACCCCCGTCTCGATCCCTCATTCTCGCTGCCTCTGTTCTCTTTGACAGGCTTACGTAAGATGGCCGGTCGTGGAATCAATTACCATGGCATTACACCAGCTATATTTGGACTTCTGACGCCTGCTGCTGCTGCCGCTGCTGCTGCTGCTGCTGGAAACCCGCCGTTACCGTCCTCCCTCCTTCGATTTGCCGTCTCGCTCGCATGTGACCTCCCCGACATGTCCGCGAAAGCTCTTGTATAACAGAAGAGCAACGCCGATCACTCGGATGGTGAATCACGTGGTTTATTCTTGCGAGGGTGGAGCGAGGCGGGGGCCTGCCTGTACGGCCGGGGGCCCGTGCATGTTTCGGTACCCGTCTGGCACAAGTGTGTGCGTGCAAGATGTGTTTCACACGTGTGTGTGTGTGTGTGTGTGTCCTGCTTCCTCCGTGTGGTCCTGGCGTAGGTGGGCCGTGCGGTCTGTGTGCCAGTGTGTATCTGGGTACCCGGGTCGTGAGGCATGTGGCACTCGCAGTCTACTCTCCACAGTCAAGGGCCGCTCCTCAAAGCCTCTCCTTATCCCCGAACATACTGTGGTCCCAGAGCCGAAGTGGCAGCCGATGGACGAGAGGTTGTTTACCAGGCTTTTGCGCGCTCCATCGGTCATTTCGCGAAGGCACGGAGCCAAAAGAAAAACCTCTTTTCTGGACTGCTAAAGACTTTTTCCCACTTACGGGGGGAGGGGGGGGGGAGACCCCAGTCGGTTGTACAGCAGTTTGTTGAGGAGAACAAATTGAACCTGTCCTCTTTTCACACACACCCCCCCCCTCCTCCTTCCCTCTCTCCCTCCCTCGGTGTCTCTTTTTCTTCTTTGTAGTTTTGCCTAGACACGGTTGCCATGACAACTCCCACTGGTGCCGCCGGACCGGCTCAGTTCCACAGAATTCTCGCTTGCCTCTTCTTCCCCGCGTCCCTGTCTGCACATGAAACGTGTTCCCTCCTTCGCTGTTCTCCTGCAGCCACATTCCATCGAAATAACCGTCCCTCGTGTGTTGCTGTGGCGCGACTTCGCTCTCTCTGTGTCTCGGCTCCGGTGAGCACGAAGTTTCACAGCACGTCAGTGTGAGAGTCCTTCTGCAAGGAACGTATCCGTCACATTTTGTTGACATCTGCCTTCCAGTTTCAGCTGGTGTCTGTGTGTGTGTGTTCTCACGGATCGCCACCTTGCCGTGGTGGAGAAGCTTGCATGTACCAATGAGAGCTGTGCCATCCAGAGCTTGGCTTCTGGTAGGGTCCCCATAGCGGATTGGTCAAGGGGGAGGATCCAGGCGAAGCGTGATCCAACAAAGACCTCAACGGCGGAGCTGGCAGAAGATGTCTCCAGGTCACAATGGCAGCGAAGGCGGGTGAAGGCTGCAACAGAAGGGTGGGGTCCCCAATCGTCTTGGTTCTCCGTGCCATTGGACTCTGGCCACCCCCTGCCAAGGACCGTGTGGTGGCTGCATGCACATCGGCCCCTCCACATGCAGGCGTCCTGCCATTATGTGACTCCAGGATTTGGCCTCTAGATCCACATGGGGACCCAGAGGGAGGACAGTCATACCCGACCCTGACTGACCCCCGATAATGATGATGGTGTGTGTGTGTGTGTGTGTGTGTGTGTGTATACACATGCATGCATATGCATTTGGTGTCTACGCCACACCACATGTGTATTTTAGGGTTTTTTTAGGGAGTTGTTTATCCGATGCGAGGGTCTAAAGACCGGATGTTGTGTTGCTGTAAAGCCCCTTGAGGCAAATTTGTAATTTGTGATGTTGGGCTATATATATATATATATGAAGACTTGACTTGACATGACTATTTAAAACCACCTTCACACAAGAAAAGGGCAGGTTTTCTGTGTGTGATCCCTTGGTGAAGACCCATCCTGCCAGTGAAGTCCGGCAGGGTTAAAGAGAGACTGGGACCACAGAGATTAGAGAGAAGCTTCGTGTTAGACAGGAAATCAATATTACAGTCATGTGGAGGGGAAGCATTTGATCTGATATGCAATCACCAAATCAATTTTTGGAAAACCAGGACATTGGAGAGAGAGACAGAAAACACACACACACACACAGACACACACACATATACAGGAGCATACTATACAAGAGGAGAACAGGGGGTTAAAGGAAGTTGATGACAGATATGGGAAGAGCAGAGGGAAAGATGAAAACAGAGAAGAAAGGGAGTGTGACAGAAGACAAGATGGTGATATTCTTGGAAAAAAAAACAACCAACTCAATGTCTGGTCTCAAATGCAAAAGCATTTGCTTTGTTCACACACACTTAGACTCTCTTTGAAACATCACTTCTTTCAAGCCCTGTGCAGCAACCAGAATATTGATTCTGCCCAAGTGTGTTAATTAAACATAGTGCCAACAAACCTGGAAGAGGATAACAGCCCTCCGAAGGCTATAGATTATCTCTCACTTCATTCCTTCACCCCAGCCCTCTCGCACCCTCCAACCCTCCCTTTTCTCTCCTCTGCCACTACAGTAAGATCACGGACCCACCTTCATGCTCCTGCAACCTAACAAGGCAACACATCAGACGTCGTTCAAGTTTAACAGCAAGGACAGAGTGACAGTCAAACTGCGTGAGGCAAAGAGAAACAAACAAATGAGTCATGGAGGGTAACTGGCAACTTTGCTCTTACAGACTCTGTACTTGCTGATTAAATTAAAAATGCAGGTGAGTCACTGGCTCTGTGTAAAGCTTGAATTCAAATATGAGTTAGTGTTTAAAAACTGTGGGCTACATAAGTATGTATAAAACAATTATGTATGTATGAAAAAAAACAAGGTGGGAAATAGTTACATAAACTGGCATCGAACCTGCACTTATTTAAAATGCTCATAGGAGCTAGCTCAAAGGGGCCGAAAAATGTACTACCCCAGGTCTATACGGTTATCCTTCAGGAAACAGCGGGTACATTTGTCTAACAGTTCAGCAGTATGCTGATCAGTGCAGCAATCGAGCTCGCTGTGTTATGCATTATGAATGGCCTCAGCTTTAATGTCTTTTGAGCCCTTTAATCGAATCTTAATAGCTGAATAGCCGATGGCCTGGACCTTGGTGTAATTGTTTGGAACAAACATGCTTTCCTTCCACAAATGTTGTCTTGTTTGGAGCGTGATGTATACAGATATAAGTGACCTTGAAGTCCTCCTAACTTTTTCAACTCCCACTGCACTGTTGCTCAACCTCCAAGAGAAGTGATTTGATAGATTTGGGAAAAGAAAAAAGCAGGACAGATGCAGAATGCCAGCTTTCCATGCCGGAGACCGGGGGTTCAAACCCTAGTTGGGACAAGTCTCCAGTAAGAGTCCGTGACTTAGACTCCTAATGCTATGTACAAGCCAGCTGCCTCAGATATGAGTGAAAGTAACATGAATAGAGTCATACCGGCTCGGACGTCACCCAGGTTAACAAAGTCTGTGTCAGGTGTTGGGAACCAGGGCAACCTGATGAGTAATGGGCTACTGGACCAAGACATACATGGACAACAGCCAAGAACCTGATACTGATGGAATGTTACTATAACAGCAGACCCCTGGAGAGGGGCTATATGAAGCGAATGTGGGAACTGTAGATCAGTAGGAGACCTACTTCCATGCTGACTCAGAAGCAGCTAGTGGCTCAATGCTCAGACATCAATAGAAGGAAGTTGCTGTCACAACTTGAGATGGAGAGGCTTCAACAGGATAACTATACAATTCAGCACCCCAAATGGCCGCCTAGTAGGCAGGAGATACATGAGGACAGACTCCAACCAGCAGTAACAATCCTACCAGTCATCACAGCTGAAGCTACTGAGGTTCAAATGAGAATCATGGCCAGACTAAAGACAATCAACCCCCAGGCACAGTTTCCATGACTCAGTGACAAAGTACCATCATAAAGCCTGCTTGCGGATGTGAACACAGCCTTATGCAATATATTGACTGCCACCATAACAGAGATAAACAAGCTTGTATATGCCACTGCAACCATAATCCTGGAGATGCTGGCATACAGCATTAAGAACACAGGTTACCAACAGTACCTGAAAGCCAAGATCAAAGCAGTACAGAGAGATGCTAGACAGTTAACAGAGGTGCAGAAAAGTGTGATGAAAGACAGGCCCTGGTTGAAGAAGTACAGCAAGATGTCCATAAGTGAGGCCCTGGAAACTGCCAAACAAAGGCTCACGGCAGCCCTGGCTGCCAGGCTGAAGAGATACACCAGTGACGCAGAAGCCAAAAGAATAAATGACCTGTTCCTCAAAGAACCATCCAAAGTATACTCCCAGCTCCAGAGTAACAAGGGGAAAAAATCAGACCTACCCAGAGCAGAGACCGAGTGATACTGGAAGGATACATGGGAAAAAGAGGCATCACACAACACCAATGCCCAGTGACTGATGGGCCTAAGAGCAGACCACAGCAATATCCCAGAACAAGAACCAGTTATCATCACAGTAGCCGACATCCAACGACGACTCTCAAACATGAAGAGCTGGACTGCTGAAGAGCTGGACTGCACCAGGCCCTGACATGATTCACGCCTACTGACTGAAGAAGCTAGCAGCACTCTATGAATGCTTGGTGACACAGATGAACCAGCTGCTAACATCAGGGTCTCACCCTGACTGGCTAACACAGGGGAGAGGAATGCTGATCATGAAGGATCCCCACAAGGATACAACACCTTCAAACCACCGGCCAATAACCTGCCTCTCCACAACATGGAAGATCCTGTCAGACATCATAGCAGCTAAGTTGAATGGACACGAGTCAATACATGAGCGAAACTCAGAAAGGAATTGGGAACAATATAAGAGGGTCAAAGCATCAGCTACTGGTTGATAGTGCAGTCACCCAAGACTCTAAGACCAGGCAGGCCAACCTGAGCACAGCCTGGATTAACGTCAAGAAAGCTTACGATTCAGTGGCCCACACCTGGTTACTAGAGCGCTTGGCAATATACAAAGCCAACAGGACAGTAATAGGAATGAGCAAGATATTGGCTCGCTGATCCACCTCACCAGGATGTACAGTGACGACATCGGGATGACATTCAGATTGGAAAATTGCGGTCGATTTGCGGCAAAAAGAGAAAAGTTGGTCTGCACTGAAGGGGTTGAATTACCAGATGGGAGGATAACAGACATACAGGACAGTTACAAGTACCTCGGTATCCCACAGAAAAACTGACACCATGAGGAGGCAGCAAGGAGGTCAGCTACAGCCAAATACCTCCAGCGAGTGAGGGAGGTCCTGAACAGCCAGCTCGATAGGAAGAATAAGATCCTCGGAGTGTCCGGGTGGTGTGGCGGTCTATTCCATTGTCTACCAACACAGGGGACCTGGTTCGAATCCCTGTGTTACCTCCGGCTTGGGCGAGTGTCTCTACAGACACAATTGGCCGTGTCTGAGGGTGGGAAGCTGGATGTTGGTCTCTGTCCTGGTTGCTGCACTAGCGCCTCCTATGGTTGGTCGGGGCGCCTGTTCGGGGGGAGGAGGAACTGGGGGAATAGCGTGATCCTCCCACGTGCTACATCCCCCTGGCGAAACTCCTCACTGTCAGGTGAAAAGAAGCAGCTGGCGACTCCACGTGTTGGAGGAGGCATGTGGTAGTCTGCAGCCCTCCCCGGATCGGCAGAGGGGTGGAGCAGTGACCGGGACGGCTCGGAAGAGTGGGGTAATCGGCCAAGTACAATTCGGAGAAAAGGGGGAAAATCTAAAAAAAAAGAAAGAAGAATAAGCTCCTCACCATCAACACATATGCTCTACCAGTCATCAGATACCCAGCTGGAATAATAAGCTGGCCAAAGCGTAGTAAAGGCCACAGATGTCAGGACACAGAAACTCATGACAATGCTCGGAGGGTTCCACCCAAAATCCAGCAGCCTGAGACTGTATAATAAGTGAAACGGTGGGGGCCGAGGGTTAGTGAGTGTCAGAGCCACTATCCAGGATAAAACAAGGAAAATTCATGAGTACATCAGAAAGAGAGCCCCCAGGACAAACTGCTGAGTGAGTACCTCAGGCAGCAGAGGACAGAAAGTGTAGAGGAAGAAGAAGAGGAGGTACCATGGAAGATCAAGCCCTTCCATGAGATTTACTATTAACAGATAGAAAATGTGGAAAGGGCTGTACTGAAGAACAGCAC
The DNA here is from genome assembly GCF_029633865.1 of Lampris incognitus. Lineage (NCBI taxonomy): Eukaryota > Metazoa > Chordata > Actinopteri > Lampriformes > Lampridae > Lampris > Lampris incognitus. Next base: position 9,801,805 of record NC_079216.1, on the reverse strand, counting down.
AGAGGCACTGATCATAGCAGCAGAAGAACAGGCACTCGGCACCAGATCGGTTGAGGCAGGGGTCTACCACACCACACAAAACCCAAGATGCAGGCTGTGTAAAGATGCCCCTGAGACAGTCCAGCACTTAGTAGCAAGGTGTAAAATGCTCGCTGGGAAAGTGTACACTGAAAGGCACAACCAATTGGCTGGGATAATGTACAGGAATATCTGTACTGAATACAAACTGGAAGTCCCAAAGTTCAAATGAGAGACACCGCCAAAGGTGGTTGAGAATGGCAGGGCTAAGATCCTGTGGGACTTTGAGTTCCAGACTGACAAGCAGGTGCTGGCTACCCAACCAGACATTGCGGTGGTCGACAAGGAATAGAAGACAGCAGTAGTGATCGATGTACCAATCTCGAGTGACAGCAATATCGGGAAGAAAGAGCATGAGAAGCTAGAGAAATACCAAGGGCTGAGGAAGAACTAGATCAGATGTGGAAGGTGAAATCCACAGTAACCCCAATGGTAGAATGAAGTATTCTGATTCTGATTCTGATAATCAGAGCACTAGGGGCTGCAAGTACAAGCCTGTTTCATGCCATAAGCAGTCATCAGCTGTCAAATCCAGCGAGTCAAGTAAATTCTTTATGAGACAGTACAAGTCTGTTTCATGCCATAAGCAATCATTGCTTATGGCATGAAACAGACTTGTACTGTCTCATAAAGAATTTACTTGACTCACTGGATTAATTTGCTTGTTATTTGTTGAGCACTTTCCCTACCATTGAGTGTTTCTTTTTAATAAAGTTATACATATATATATATATATATATATATGTGTGCGTGTGTGTGTGTGTCTCCCCACCTGCTGCCTAATGACTGCTGGGTTAGGCTCCAGCATCCCCATGATCCTGAGTAAAGACAAGTGGTTTGGATAATGGAATATATATATATATATATATATATATATATATATATATATATATATATAGTGCATCCGGAAAGTATTCACACCCCTTCACTTTCCCCACATTTTGTTATGTTACAGCCTTATTCCAAAATGGATTAAATTCCTTTTTTTTTTCCTCATCAATCTACATACAATACCCCATAATGAGAAATCGAAAAAGGTTTTGTTGAAATTTTTGCAAATTTATTAAAAATAAAAAACTGAAATATTGCATGTACATAAGTATTCACACCCTTTACTCAGTACTTGGTTGAGGCACCCTTGGCAGCAATTACAGCCTCAAGTCTTCTTGGGTATGAAGCTACAAGCTTGGCACACCTATATTTGGGGTATTTCTCCCATTCTTCTCTGCAGATCCTCTCAAGCTCTGTAAGGTTAGATGGGGAGCGTCGCTGCACAGCTATTTTCAGGTCTTTCCAGAGATGTTCAACGGGGTTCAAGTCTGGGCTCTGGCTGGGCCACTCAAGGACATTCACAGACTTGTCCCGAAGCCACTCCTTTGTTGTCTTGGTTGTGTGCTTAGGGTCGTTGTCGTGTTGAAAGGTAAACCTTCGCCCCAGTCTGAGGTCCTGAGCGCTCTGGAGCAGGTTTTCATCAAGGATCTCTCTGTACTTTGCTCCATTCATCTTTCCCTCGATCCTGACTAGTCTCCCAGTTCCTGCCGCTGAAGAACATCCCCACAGCATGATGCTGCCACCACCATGCTTCACTGTAGGGATGGTATTAGCAAGGTGATGAGAGGTGCCTGGTTTCCTCCAGACGTGACGTTTGGCATTCAGGCCGAAGAGTTCAATCTTGGTTTCATCAGACCAAAGAATCTTGTTTCTCATGGTCTGAGAGTCCTTTAGGTGCTTTCTGGCAAACTCCAAGTGGGCTGTCATGTGCCTTTTACTGAGCAGAGGCTTCCGTCTGGCCACTCTACCATAAAGGCCTGACTGGTGGAGTGCTGCAGAGATGGTTGTCCTTCTGGAAGGTTCTCCCATCTCCACAGAGGAACGCTGGAGCTCTGTCAGAGTGACCATCGGGTTCTTGGTCACCTCCCTGACCAAGGCCCTTCTCCCCTGATTGCTCAGTTTGGCTGGGTGGCCAGCTCTAGGAAGAGTCCTGGTGGATCCACACTTCTTCCATTTATGAATGATGGAGACCACTGTGCTCTTCGGGACCTTCAAAGCTGTAGAAATGTTTTTGTACCCTTCCCCAGATCTGTGCCTCGATACAATCCTGTCTCGGAGGTCAACAGACAATTCCTTTGACTTCATGGCTTGGTTTCTGCTCTGACATGCACTGTCAACAGTGGGACCTTATATAGACAGGTGTGTGCCTTTCCAAATCATGTCCAATCCATTCAATTTACTACGGGTGGACTCCAATCAAGATGTAGAAACATCTCAAGGATGACCAATGGAAACAGGATGAACCTGAGCTCAATTTTGAGTGTCCTAGCAAAGGGTGTGAATACTTATGTACATGCAATATTTCAGTTTTTTGTTTTTAATAAATTTGCAAAAATGTCTACAAAACACTTTTCGATTTGTCATTATGGGGTATTGTGTGTAGATTGATGAGAAAAAAAAGGAATTTAATCCATTTTGGAATAAGGCTGTAACATAACAAAATGTGGGGAAAGTGAAGGGGTGTGAATACTTTCTGGATGCACTGTGTGTGTGTGTGTGTGTGTGTGTGTGTGTGTGTGTGTGTGTGTGTGTGTGTGTATGTATATATATATATATATATATATATATATATATATATATATATATATAAAATCCAGTCAGTCACTGGATTATTTTGCTCCTTATTTGTTGAGCACTTTCCCTACCGTTGAGTGCTTCTTTTAACAAAGTTATACATATATATATAGTATATATATATACACTTTGATTTTATCTTACAATAGATAAACTGCAGGTAAACTGTGTTAGGTGAGTACACATGTCACTACTCAACATTATATAAGAAACAGTAGAGAAAAAAAGTACAACCTAAAACCATGACTTATTTAGGCAAATTCACATTTTGCATTTTCTACTGTTAAAACCCTCTTTCCCCTAAAGACAACACATTTCACCAAAGACAATCTAACATTGCCGGGAAGTATTTTCCCCTTGTGGCTATCTTATATTGTTGCAAGTTTATCTGATTAGTCATATTTCTATGCATCTGAGCCCAAGCTAGTTGTTTTCCACTTACAAAAAAAAACACAAAAAAAAAACAAAATCTGCTTATCCAGCATCTTGTTTTCTCCCTTCAGGCTTGATCTGTTTCAGCTGACAATGTTTGTTGTTAAGGCGCAGGAGAGAAGGCGGAGAAGTGATGCTCATGCATAAAGACATCCACTGCTTCTCACTCCATCAGGTCAGTCCCCCAGAGTGCTGCTGCAGTCTGCTGATTTACATCTTCTCACCTGTTGGTCATGCCCTGTCCCTGCAGACAGTCTTATCCCAATATGGTTCAATCACTGTGTTTAGTTTGCACAGGTATGATTGCCCAGACTGATAGACACATATATGCATACAGAATATTTATGTGTGCACATAAGGCTTTATAGACATAAAAAGAGTTATGCCAACATGTGCATGTGCACATGGATATATGGTGTAGGGATGCGTGTGAAATCATGAATTTGCTGGCCTTAATGTACCTACATTCCTTAACACAGAAAATGCATTGTAATCCCAGATATATACATCGCCACAAGCACCTCTTACAATAGCTAAGCCATAACACTACTTTAAGTAATAGAGCTTTTTCACTGCTTGAAGTTAAACATTCAATTATTTAGCCGTGTTGAATGTCTTGTTAAGTCCTCTGTGGCTGGGAAGCTACCCAGAACAGCGATATCAACAGTGGAGTCAGGGATTAAATATTAAAAAGCAGTTATCAGCCCCAGCCTAATGCCCTTGGCAGTACTGTCTCTCCTGGTACACCAGTGCCCTTGTCTGTGCTGACAGCTGAAAGCTTTCCATCTCTGAAAGGTGTCAAATAAATCCTTATACCTTCAGCAGGTCAACGTCACAGGACTTGAAAGGATGAAGTCTCATTTTTGGGAATAAAAAACTTAGCAGATTTGAATCCATACAATGGGCTGCGCTTGGGCGTTGTGGGTCCAATGGATCCTATGTCTTACCACTCAGGACACAAGTAATCACGTAATTCAGAATGATTAGGGAAAAAAAACAGACACGGTACAGTACAACTTTATCTCTGTTGCCATTCTCACTGCTGACGCCAGAGAGGAGGTGTGACAGGGCAGCGCCCCCTGAGGAATCCTGCGTCCTGCTATGCGAGGGCAGTTCCCTTGCCAGCTTCCTGTCACTAGCAAGTCAGTGCCACAAACAAACTCTCCAAAGACCACTTGTCAAGGGGAATGCTAATGTGGGTCTGAGCCTTTCTAGCAGCTTAAATGGGTGAGGAGCTTGGTAATCGGACCCTTAATCAACTCCCACACAATCATAAGACGTCAGCCCCCCCTGCAATGAGATGTTTCTCCTAACTTTACTAACACTCACACAAGGAAGAAAGTCAACTTGCCTTGTGTTTTTGTCATGTTTCATGTATAACTACGTAGAAGATTGTTAATAATGCCTACCCATCTCCTTGAATGTGCCCCTAGCCTAAAAACATTGTCTGGGTTGAAGATTGCCCAGCACACCGCCTGTAATGTGAGCACCGCAAAAGCCCAAAGTAAACCCTGCTTCATAGCTGGACTGGTTAACGGGTGATTAGAGGGGGCCAACTGGGACAATGGACAAGAGACATGTGCTCAAGTAGCTATTTTTGCTTTTATTTAATCAAGAAATCTTGACTTCATCGATCAAGCCTCACACACATGCAGTTAGAGACATTCCTATGACATAGTCATCTAATGTTGGCTGCTGCGCAGCCCCGCTGTCAGCTGTGTTTAACTGCTGTGTAAACTTTGAGGGCACGGTAGTTGCACTTTATAGTGGCCTCTCTCTCAATAACTCTCACTCCCATAGACACTCAGTGGCCAGGAGCAGCTCGGAGGTGAAGGAAATGGAGAAGCTTCCTATAACTTCGGTCCGAATTACAGTACGGCTCGCGATTGAATGCAATATTTCGATGGATAACAGTTTATCTTTTCAGCAACCCCCTATGCAGAATTTGAACAAGTCCGCTGCTAATTTGTATTATCACTCATAATTCATATTTGCTCTTTTCTTTTTTTGTGTGCACATTTTACTTTGTTCTATCTACATTTAACAATGTGGGCTGGAAATTCAAATTCAATGGCCACTGAATCTGATGTCCCTTATGAAATACTTGATAAGATTATAATTTTATGCAATCAGCCTAAGCTTTTTCCTTTGTTTCAATGACTTGGAACAGTGCAATACAGAGATATGCACAAAACCCACAGTTTTATGTGCACTTGTGCAGGACCCCATCTCATCCCTCTCGACTCTGATAACAAGTCAAACTAAATATCTCACATCAAATGTCATGTTAATTTGAACTCTTCCTCCTCAGACACACAATCTACATCCATAACTATACTATATGCTATTCTTCAGCAACATGCAGTCCAGCATCAGTCACCACACATTCATGGGCCGATATTGACAGACGCCGCCATCTTGTTCAGGAGATTGCTTGTGTGAGGACATTGGCAGTGGGTGTCGGGCACAAAATCGCCAACGGTGACACACAATATAGCAATAGGCCGTCAGGAATTAAAGTAAATCGACCTGAATGTCACAGAGGGAGTCTCCGGTGGTCATAATGAGAAGTGCAACTGAATGTTCAGCGTATTGTGTTTCTATAGGCCGACTGCAGTGCAACAGGGATGGTGCCAGCAGGACAGACGGACACGCAGCATGGGGATCTCTGGAGGGTACCAGTGGATTGCTAAGGGGAGAGGGAAGTGTTTGCCAGACCACTTCCTGAATGGAATGAGGACTCGGATGCCAGGGGAGTATTGCTCAGTAAAATAAGCGAGTGAATGAATGCTAACTTGTGCAACCCATATCTTATAGAGACATTATTTTATCACAGTAGCCCAAGAAGTCTATTTCTGAGATGGCACGGCCCCTCCAATAAGGCTCCTTTATTTTGAATAGTCCCTAGAAAATACCTAATGAAAATCCAAAGTGAGGCTATTCGGAGCATAGCATTTCTGATTCAGTAACAAATCTCCATAGTGACAGCATGTCCACACTCTTTTTGCCAAGTCGATTAGCACCTAGACAGTACTTGTGTGCTATTTTCAAAGCAATCAATTTGTGAGAACAAAATACAATATATAGTTTTTTTCTACACACCATATGAAGCTTTCAGACCCCCCGTGCCAGCTTCCATTTTAATAGATGTCGTCCATTAGTGAGCACGGGGAAGCGCGATGCAGTCCCATTCAATAGCCAATATGTCAAAGCACCGGCGCAAACACAATCTACCTAATGAAATAATCCCATCCTCTCAAAAACATCACGGCTCCGGTCCAGCTTTTAACAGATAAACCTGCTTGCACAACGACCAAAAAGGTTCTTCGTCAATGCAGCAAACAAATACACATCCAATGTTTCTTTAACATATGATGAAAAATAAAATAATGAACGCATGCGTCATTTGCTCGTTACAAAGTTATCTTCCAGTTTACTTAAAATTAGGTTTTGTAATGTACATTTGACCAGAAAGTGGAGTAACTAGGCATTATTCTAGTGATCACAGAGGGACAAACAATAACAATAAAAGGCAAGTTTTCATTTAACCGGTTTCACCATGTTTTACATTTTACCAGAGCTATAGAAAAAAAATCAAAAATGCATTTATCAAGGCAGTCATCATCACAACAGATCCAGTGAAATGCTTAATTGTAGATGCTAAGTTGAAGGTGAATTTAAGAGCAGGCACAGTAAAACTCCGTGACAAGGATATAAGATGCATGCAGAGGTAAGAGGAACATGCAGCTCCACCCAGACTGAAGAAGACAACCATATAGGACAGCCAACAGCAAGGCTGGCATTTTAAAAGCTGATGGGCGACAATAATATGTAGATAACACACACACACACACACGCACAGAAAAAAAAGTGTGTGCGTGCAATGGCGGCAAATGACGCGACGCTCCGTTTGTTTCACGAGCATTGGGTTATCGGTTACCCAACAATCATCTAAGCATCACCCAATCACATTGCACCAATTGGGAGCCACGGTTTGCTGTGATTGGTCCAAAGCTAATGGGACTTTCTGCTATCGATGACACGCGAAACAGGCCACGACACCCGTTAGCCGTTTTCCAAGGATGTGTGAGATCTGGTTCAATGCGGGGCGGTGATTGGACCGTTAGCTTGTAGTCCGTCTCACGTGGGCATTTCCAGTGGTCTACAAGCTACCGTGGGCCTCCTTCGTTTGAAGGTGTCAGCAATCTCCTAATAGTAACTCTGAACTCAAACGTCGTCTTTCACTTGAAGAACTGAACATTCAGGAAGTGAAAACTCGTACCCGTGCAGGATCAGACATGACGTTCGTAAAAGCTTAAAATGAAAAACACACCTGACCTCCAGTCAGCGTCTAGAAAAGGCGACTCCCCTCGACGTGTGTGCGCCACAGCAGGACTCCCCACTGGGGTTGTAGGTGTCCCATGACTCCGAATGAGAGTACTTATAAATGGCAGACTGGCAGTGTTTCCCTTGAAAGGCTTCTCATTACAGAAGTGTGAGGGGAATTTCTGCCTCTGACATATTATAAACGTGCTCCCTATTTCATTCTCCCTATCAGCTCCATGGCTGTGACAGATTTTCTCATGTTACCACAATATCCTTACAACTGTTTTATTTCATTGTTTAGCATCTAAATAAGTTTTTCTTCTTCTTCTAATTCTGTCTCTAGGGGTGCTTTTCGGCGACCGGGGCAGTTCTCCAGCATTAGCGGGCGCGCTTCTGTTGCTAAATGGACACAGGTGAAACACTGGACTGACCGACGGACAGAATGATGCAATGGACGGAGACGCCATAGAGAGAGAGACACAGATTGGATAAAGAAGAGCTATGCGGCACGGCACGGCACGGCACGACATGGTACGGCTGGTAGGTAGGCAGGTAGGTCGGTTCACGTTCCTACGTACATGGTCTGCAGGAGGCTCTGTGAAACCGTGCAGCCAGCCTTGGGAGGGAAGTTCCAAAACAATCCGGGCCCCATCTGGCAGCGGGTATAAGAAATACAAGAGACAAGATCTACTGTATTGGTGGTGGTGCATTACAGGTGCAAAAGGCAGTAATAAGATTCACAGAATGGTAAGCGGCGGAGGAGGAGGGGGCCATGCACAACTTCACACAGCAGGCACGTCATCATCGGGCAGGGCACAGAAATGAGAAGCCTCTCTTGGGGACTGCCGTGGAGAATGAGGGAGGGGGGAAATGTCAGCGTTATCAATGGACAGAAACACGTCGGCTTGTGGAAGTGCCCGACCCCCCAAAACTTACACTCTTATTTCTCTTTTGCAGCTGTAACATAGATTTACCTAAAGTAGCAAGGCAACCCTTCCCCCCCTCTAATGATCGACACACCTAGACGCTTGAGGTGACCATGCAGGATGCATGTATGTTGGCTGGCTGATTCTCCCCCCCCCCCCCAATACTTTATATTCAATCCAAAAGCTAAAGAGATGGCACACACGTGCCACATATCCTATACGCAGCAGCTGTGCTGAGGAGCCGGAGAGCTGAATCCGGCCCAGCATGGCTCGTGTAAGAACAAAGGCATTTGGTGAATTACTCTTTGTAAGTCTATTTATACTCTGTGGGCTTAGAAACAGAGCTGCTCCCACAGGAAAGGTAGACGTGGATTTGGTTGCTTTACTCGTGTGCCGAGCAGCAGTCCGACCGTGGCACCTCTCATACCCGAGGGTTTGGTTCTGGTTTCGGAGCATGTGGCTTCGAAACACGATATGGATTTGACAGCACGTCGGCAGACTATCTGCTGGTTGGACAGAAAGATCACGCTAACGGTGACTGTCTTCTGAATCAAGCGTGGAGGCGATCTGAGAACCAACTAAAACTGGGTCGTTGTTGTGGACTCGGCAGCGTTGCGGGTATGAGGGTTTCGAGGACAAACCGCTCTAAAGAAGTGGTGCTCACAACCATGTCCGGCCCCAGAGACCTGTCGTCTTGTCTGCCGTTTGACAGGAACCAGCCCGTCGCCCTCACACGACCCGTCGGACCAGCACAATGTTATAGTCCTAAACGGTGTGCGTATTCAAAGGCTTCACGCCCCACAAAGTGCACGCGGTGATAAATGGCACGGCGCACCACTTGACAAGACTGCACCAAGCATTAAACTTTTATGGCTTAACCACAAACCCCCCAGGCTCGTTTTCACCAGATCCTCCCTCCGTCCTCATCAACAGATGCCGGATAATAGTGCACGCCGCTGCTCTTCGCTCTTTGCTCTTCGAGTCAAACCACTTTTTCCACACATGCATCAACCTCAAGCCCGTTTGCCGTGTGTGCTGAATGCGTTGCGCCCCACGCCCCGGGGGGTCCGGCCGGGGAGGAGGCACCTAGGGCCCCTGGTGAATGTGGTGGCGGTGGGCTGCAACTCCTCTTACTGTACCGTATTATATGACGCACTCGCTGCTGAGGGGCTTCAATAAATGCAACCTGTCGACGTGCTACTCACGCCGGCCTCACCGGCGTGGGGCAGTTAAACACAGCGGGGGGGGGGGGGGGCTCCGGAGCCTCGGCAGCAAGTGAAAATATATTTTCTACCCCCCGTGTGGTCCTCCCCCCCCCCCCTTCCCCCTACTACCTCAGAAGGGCACGTTAAGCAAAGAGCTCAATTCAAGTGGTAAAGTTCAAAAATGTCTCTTCTTCTCTTTTCTTTTGCCTGCAGAATTCAGCCGTGTCAGAGTTTCCCCAGCGGCTTGGCAGACGACCGCTGGTGGACCTTTCGGGGCGACGGCGCCACACACGTTACAAGAGATGAAGCGCTGTGCCCTGTGGAAAAGGATGTGCGGCGGGAAGGGAAGCCTTACTGTACCTGTGGTGTCGGTCGGAGCGGCTGTGTGCGGCGCTGTTCTGTCCGGGTTGGGCCGTGTGAGTGTTCCTGTCTCCTCGTCTCTGAGCTTCGCAGGCTGGCGAGGTCCACCAGAGTGTGTTGGTGTGTGTGTGTGTGTGTCTCTCTCTCTTGCTCTCCCCCCTCTCTCTCTCTCTCTCTCTCTCCCTCTCTCCCACCCCTTCCTGATAATAAACAGAGAGCACGTGGCATCGCCAGTGATGCAGTGTACTGTAGCTCAGAGAACAGGGGAGGAGAGGAGAGGAGAAAAGAGGGGATGGATACATAAGAGAAAGTGTCGCGGTAAACTAAATGGGGGGAGGGGGGGGAGGGGGGGGGGAGGAGAAAGGTTTGTGGATCTGTCACTGAGACGTGGAAGTGGAGACGTGTGTGTTTGTGTGTTTGTGTGACTCTTGGAAGCGGGGCGTAGAGACGCCGGGCCGACGCTCACAAAGGCTCGAAAATGTTTTTTTAGGTCACGCCAACACGGCGAGGATAGATGAAGCCGGAGCCGGGGAATTCGCTCTCTTCGTTACGTCCGAGTCTGACAAATGTCTGCTCTGCGTACTCGCACGTCCTCACGTCCACGCCGACGCAGGCGGCTCACCGGGACGGACTTCAGCTGTTTACAGCCTCGTCCAGCACACACGCCACAAAAGAGGACATAACGGTCACACTATCAATGTCATTAGATCAATGCTGGTCCACACACACACATTCTCCCCCCCCCCCCCCCGTCTAACTCCCCCGCCACTTCCGCCTCTCTCCCTCCCTTCTCCCCCTGCCTCTCTCCCTCCCCCTGTCTCACTCCCCCGCTTCACTCCCCCCCCTCCTCCCTCCCTCCGCCCGCCTCTCTGTCTCTCCCCCGTGGTACTCTATCTCTAGCTGTCTGTCCGTCTGTTTACGGCGGGACTGTCTCTTGTTTTACACGGGCAAAATGATCTGCATAGAAAAGCATGCGGAGAGCCGGACCTCTCCTGCCCGGTAGTCTGTTTCATTCTAGATTCACAATTCACAGATCAGCCTTTATTTAGATAGAGTACACAGTGTTACAAAGCAGTTGAGTGAACTCAATTAAAAAAAAAATGTATGCTGTCATATGTGTAGGCGGTGTCGTAGCCGGGATGCACACATGGTAATATGGTCAGTGGCTTAGCGACTACTGTGGTCAAGGTTTCTGACCTTGTCCTCGTTCTGGGGATGTTTCGGCAGGGAGAGGGATTCGGCCATGTTAAGTTCATTACTTGCGGTTAAATAATTTGCCAAATTATATAACCGCTCTTGATCTAACTTGAAAAAATGATTCAACTCTTGCGTGACGTGCTGCTTCGCAGTTTGTTCAGTAAATGATGGAGCCTGTCTCTGGAAATGCTCCCCAGGTCTCCAAGACCCCATGTTATCGATGTGAGCATGATGTCTGAAGGCTGTTGTGTGTCTGTGCTGCCATTGTGTGCCTCTGTATGAAGGTATGGGTTTATAGTTTATATATATATCTTAGTGTGTTTGGCTGCTTTGAGGTTTTGCTGTATTGAAAGCCATATTAAGTTTAGTTTCCTTGACCCATCCTAGCTGTTGACCCATGCTAGCTGTGATCCGCGTAGCTAGGAGCAGTGGGCTGCTGCCTTCATGCTGCACCCGGGGACCGACTCCACTTCTTCTTTCCATTGCCTCGGCCATGGGCACAGACGGGAGCATTAACCCTAACATGCATGTCTTTTTTGATGGCGGGGGAAACCGGAGCACCCGCAGAAAACCCACCGCAGACACGGGGAGAACATGCACACTCCACACAGAGGACGAACCGGGATGACCCCCAAGGTTCGAACCCCGGACCTTCTTGCTGTGAGGCGACAGCGCTAACCCCTGGGCCACCGTGCCGTGGCGGGTGGTGAGGCAGCAGGCGTATAGTCAGGATCAGTCGGCCCTGTAGGACGGTGGTCCAGTGGTCAGAAATGTTGCCTGAAACCAGAAGCTGACAAGTTCAAACCCTTCACATTTCTGTGTCTTCAACAGCCAGGTGTCCTTTGATGAGCGCTATAGATGTCCACATTAATATAGTCCACGTCATTTTTTCATGCAAAGCCAAGCATTCCTAATTTGGCAAGGACTTCCAATTTTGATCAGTGTTATTGATTAGATATGGAAAACAGCTGTTGGCCTCGAAACCTCTTGGACTAGTTATTTTTGCAGCTTAGTGTCATTCATCCATTCATTATCCAAACCGCTTATCCTGCTCTCAGGGTCACGGGGATGCTGGAGCCTATCCCAGCAGTCGTTGGGCAGCAGGCGGGGAGACACCCTGGACAGGCCGCCAGACCATCACAGGGCTAGCATAGTGTTATACATCTATAAATTATTATTCTGAATTGTTTTCCTTTTTTTTTTGAAATGTGAAAAAGATATAAACATTTTTTGGAAGCAGTAAGAACAGAAATCAGGGGAGGAACCGGCAAAACTAAACAGAAATGATAGATACTCGCTGACCCGAAGTCCATCCTTTCACACCAACGCATTCAACACGTATCAGGGATCTCATTAAAATGCAGTACATGGAAGGTGTGTGAACAACACTCAGCTGTGTTTTTCATGACACCCTTCCTTCCTCTGGCACAGTCACTGCTCTGAAGGGCGGCAGCTCTCATCATGAGGTGACTGACAGACACCAGGCCTTTTTCCCTGAGGAGTTTGCGTCTTATGGAATAATGTGATGTTCATTGATGCATGGCAGACGTTAAAAGCATTTCTGATCACAGTCCAGTAAATGTTGATTTTGTTCAGTTGGGGGCAAATTTAGACAATGTCCCGTATGACAGAGCCACCGGACGTCCAGATGCAATTAGAGTCATCAACTCACATCTCGAAATGAATACAAGTGACACCGACAGAGAAGGGTGGAGCAATGCATTAGTCATGTTGAGTCAGACGTGTAACGATGCTAACCAGCAGGACGTTCAGTAAGCTAGCCCGTCAGAAAACACGTTACCCACTGGATGAGACTGTCCTAACTTCCCAAGTGAAATCCCTGAAGGTTCAACTGGTTTCTTTTCCATCTCTGAAGAGGTCCACAATGAACATGTGTTGCCCCGTGTTGGATTGGGCAAAATTCCCACACAGATGTAATAATGAGACAACATCGCAAATCCCTCGACGTAACTACTAAAGTCAACTTTTCATGCAATAATATATATGGTAAGAAGTCTCCACTGAGGAAACATTCAAGGAGTGTATTTTGGACACAGAACCATTAAGGTCAGGTCCATGAGGACCCACACCACCCTTCACTTTAACAGGACGTTCCCAAAGAGCTCTCACTCAGTCACGTCAATGAACATTATTGAACTCCCGGTGGAGCTGATATGACACACGCACACACACGCACTTGTTTTGCTATACTTGTGAGGACCCCCAATTGATTACATCTATTCCCTCGCCCCTAACCCCAATCTTAACCATAAAAAGTGCATGTTTTGCATTATCCCTTACTCTAATTTTAACTTCATCTTAATTCTAACCTTAACACTAAACAAACAAATAGACCCTTAAAGAAGTGATGTTCTTATTCTTCTTTCAGCTTGTTCCCTGTTTCTCAGGGGTCACCACAGCGGATTTTTGCCCTCCATAGCTTTCTGTCTGACGCATCTCTCTCCCGCAGTCCAACCCTCCTCATGTCCTCTATCTGGTCTCTCCATCTTCTCCTTGGTCTTCTTTTTTCTTTTGCCAGGTATTTCCAGGTCCAATACCTTCTTTCCTATATAGTCTATGCCTCCTCTCTGTACATATCCAAACCATCTCAATCTTGTCTCTCTCAGCTTCTTATCCATTCCTCTGACTTTGAACGTAGCTCTCACTACTTCATTTCTCTTCCGGTCTTTTCTAGTCACTCCCAAGGACCAACGCAGCGTGTTCATCTCTGCTACCTGTAATGTAGAGTCTACTCTCTCTGTTGTTGTCATTGCTTCCATGCCATAAAGCATGACAAGCCTAACCATATACCTTTACCCTCAATGGCATTCTTTTGTCACAATGTACCTCAGCTATTTTTCTCCATGAATTCCACCTAGATTGTGTCCTTTTCTTGACTTCTTACCACTGCCTTCTGTCTCTATTGTTGATCCTAAGTACTTAAATTCGTTAACTTCTGAGACATCTTCTCCTCCTAAGGTCAAACCTGGACTTTTTACTTGCTTATTTATACACAGGTACTCAGTCTTTATTCTGCTGATCTTTAGTCCTCTGATCTCTAGTGCTTCTCTCCAATCTTCAAGATCTCTCTCCAACCTTCCTTGTCCTCGTTTACTAGCACAATGTCATCAGCAAACATCATTCTCCATGGTGGCTCCTTCTTAAGATGTTCTGTGAGGCTGCCCATCATTATCACAAACGGCAAAGGGCTCAACGCCGATCCTTGATGCGGTCCTACCTTTACCTCAAACTCACTTGATATTCCCACTGCCTATTGAACTACAGTCTTACAGTCCCTGTACATGTCCTGAATTATGCTGATGTAATTTTCCGCCTCTCCCTTCGCTCTCAGGCAATACCATAACTCCTCTCTCAGTACTCTGCCGTATGCCTTCTCAAAATCAATACATACGCAGTGCAATTCTTTTTGTCCTTCAATGTATTTTTCAGCTAAGGTCCTGAGTATGAATAGCACATCTGTGGTACAATTTCTAGGCATGAACCCAAATTGTTCTTTCCCTATAGTCACCTCCTTCCTAAGTCTCACTTCAATCACTCTCTCCCATAAATTCAGTCCATGTCCCATCAATTTTATCCCTCTGTACTTGTTGTAACTTTGAGCATCGCCTTTATTTTTGTAAATTGATACCACTATGCTCTCGTTCCATTCATCTGGCATTTTCCTAGTCTGTATCATGTTGTTGAAGAGTCTAGTCAGCAACTCTATGCCAGTATCACCTAAGTATTTCCAGACTTCTGCTGGTTTACTGTCTGGTCCCACAGCTTTTCCATTTTTCATTCCGTGCAACGCTTTTATCACCTCATCCCTTGTGCTCTCTCCCACGTCCTCTTCATTCCTTGGTGGTTCAGCTGTCCTTCTTTCTCTGTTTTTCTCTTCATTCATTCGGTGACTGAAATAATCCCTCCATCTCTGTAAAATATCCTCATCTTTTGACAGCACTCTTCCATCTGTGTCCTTGATCAGTTTTGCTTGTTCAACATCCTTCCTTGTTCTGTCTCTCTGTTTGGCTATGTCCTTCTCTCCTTCCTTTGTGTCGAGTCTTTTGTACAGTTCCACGTATGCGCTTGCACTTGCTATCCCTACTGCTGTCTTAGTTTCTTTCTTAGCTTTCTTGTACTCGTTCTTGTTTTTCTCTTTCTCGTTTTTGTCCAGCTTCATTTTGGCCAACTTTTTCTTCTTTATGCAGTGCTGCACTTCTTCCTCCCACCACCAACATTCCTGTCCCTTCTTTTTACCCCCTTGAGATTCTCCTAGCGCTCGCCTGCAAGCTTCCCTTGGTTCCTCTGCTGTTCTATCCCAATCTAGTGGCACTCTATCGCCCAACAGCTCTCGTACCTTCACCCTAAAGCTTTCTCTACAAGGTTCCTTTTCCAGCTCCCACCATTTAATCTTCCATGCTGCCGGTCTTTGCACTTTTCTGAGTTTGCTCCTTGTCTTTGTTTGGCATGTCAGTGGTCTATGTTGTTTTGTTACACACTCGCTTGGTACCACTTGGCAATCTACAACTTCCCTCAAGTGCCGCTTTCTGCATAAAATGTAGTCTATCTGTGTAGTTCTGCCTCCACTGTTGTAGGTTGCTGTCTGATCTTCCCTCTTTTCGAAATATGTATTAACAAAAGCCATATAGTTCCTCGTAGCAAAATCAACTATCAACTCCCCGCCTGCATTTCTCATTCCAAACCCGAGTTTTCCCATGACATCCTCATCACCAGCATTTCCTTCTCCCATGTGTCTATTCAAGTCTGCTCCAATAAAAACCCTTTCATCCCCTGGTCTGCCTCCCATTCTATTGTCCAGTTTTCTCCACAAATTCATCTTTTCTTGCTCATTGCAACCCACCTGCGGTGCATAAAAACGTGTCACATTTGTCAGATGTCCATACAAACCCAACCTCTTCCATCATCAGCCTATCCGATTCCCTCTTTACTTCTATGACTTTCTGTTGTAGCGCCCTGTCTAGTGAGGATGTCCTCATTTTGCAAAAAAAAAAATCCTTACATTTGTATGTGTCATCCTTATGTGCCTTATGGTTAAAAACTCACATGGACACACACACAGCCTAATGAAGGAGGACGCATCATTTTGAACTCATCCGCTAGGGGTTTGAAACTCAGCATTTGTCAATTACAAAGCCAACCACCTGGATTCTCTACTAGTATATCTCTCCCCATGCTAGGGTCTCAGAAAGACTCATTCTGTTCAGTAATTCCACAGGAGTGGTACAGACACTTGTTAACACTGAGCCCCCACCAGCCAGACCCTTAGCAGAGCTGCTCCTTTTATTATTATGACTCACCAGGCTGTTATGCTGAAAATTGGTCCCTAGATGTCTGTGTGTGTGTGTCTGTGTGTGTGTGCATGCGTGGGTGTGTTTGTGTGTCCTAACATTCTGACAAAAGTGACAAACATGTTGTGAAATTTAGACTTTCATAACGCACAGTGGTTACCATCCCCCCGGTTTTACTTGTCTGTTCTGGTACCAAGCCGGTTGTAATAGTCGAGCCCAATTTCAATTCAAAACAGATTGGTGTGTTTATTGTTTTCCAAAATGAACACTTCTCAAACCTTACACCCCGAGTCCATGCACCTCCCTACACCAAATATGGTGGAGGAGCAGGCAGTCTACAGGTGTAACCGAAGGTGTAGCTGCTGATGGGATAGCTATCCTCCTCGGCAGTCTTCGTAAGTTTTATAATTCCATTATAATTCTGTTGTCCTCTTTCAGTGTTGTAGTCTGTAAATTGTGTAAACTCAACATCCTTTGCACGCCTGTCCGTCTTGGGAGAGAGATCCCTCCTCCGTTGCTCTCCCTGAGGTTTCTCCTGTTTTTTCTCCCTGTTAAAAGGTTTGTTTTTGTTTTGTTTTTTTGGGAGTTCCTTATCCGATGCGAGGGTCTAAGGACAGGATGTTGCTTTGCTGTAAAGCCCCCTGAGGTAGATTTGTAATTTCTGATAGTGGGCTATACCCTCAGTTTTCAAAGTGGGGGGCCGCCAGGAGGCACTAGGGGGTCCGGGAGAGGAAAATGAAAACGGCAGTTAAAAAAAAAACTAATAATAAAATTAGAATTAAAATAAAATGATCAAAAAATACTAAAAGAAAGAACTGTTGATGAATATTGTAAAGCACACATGACAATGAATGTTTGGTTATTAAAAGAAAGAATATTGAATATAATACAACTGAGAAATTATTTGAAATGTAAATTCAATTAATATTGCATTCATAAGAATAAGGAAATATTAAGAAGCTGTATGTTTGATTTTTTTATATTTGCCAGTGTAATTTTATTTTTTAAAGCCATGTCCTGCAATGACAATCATTTCTGAGTGTGAGAGAGCCTACCAAATACCTCGCCAATGGACACAGGCTTTTTACGCTACCCTCCCCTCCAACACACACACACACGCACACACACACGCACGGAATGTGCAAAGAAAAACAATCAAACAAGAGGGATCAAAATCCAAAACCAAACAGAAGCAATCCCAAGTCTTGCTGCAGCCACCCTCCACTCCTTGGTGCTGCCTGCTGCAACACTGGACTGAATACAAACAATAACACGATGGGGGGGGGGGTCACTTAGCAACTGAACCGGGCATGTTGTTTGTACGCCTGTAAAATAAAGCACCGTGACTTCCGTGGCTCTGCTTTTAAAGGGCTTGGCGCTTCCAGAGGGGGGGGGGGGGATAAAGGCCTTGGCTCGCAAAAGAAACAAACAAAAACCAAAAATTAAACTGTTGAACTAATATTTAGGAATAGCTTCCCTCAAATTTACTGTAATGAACCCAAAGATATTGTAATATTTAGTACTGCCAGATGAAGGGGCGAATACTACATTACCCACAATGCAATAACCGGATGTAGCGGAAGTGATTAATCTCATGGAACCATGCGGTCCACCGCGAGAGTGTGTAGTTAGCAGGATGAAATTAAACGAGCAGAAGAATCAAACTCCCAGACAACTGAGTGTACCTGGCGTTATTCTTTATTAGACAGACGGTCGCAACATGGTGTCGGAGTAAGTAGTTAAACTGCGGATCCACTTGGGAAAAAAAAACAACCAAGAAGATGGAAGTTTTCGGTGTCCCTGCCCCGCGGATGGACTGGGAATCATCCAACCTTCCTGATGCGGGGCGGCGATTCAAACCACACGCCGAGCTCATGTTTACGTGCCCGCTCCAGTGGCGCCCCCAGAAAATGTTCATAGGGGGGGGGCCAAATGGGGCCACTGAAAATCTTGGGGTGGCACACCAAAACCAAACGCCAGGACTGAATTTCGGGAATTCTATGATGCTGTTGTTAGTATACTGTATAGACTAGTGGAAAACTGTCAATATGAGAGTTAAGAAAAATATACATTATTGATTTAAATGAACAGCACCTAATGCAAAATATCAGATAGAAGCATATTCTGCATATGTGACTCATGGCTGGGGGGGGGGCGTGGCCACCCCTGGCCACCCCTTGGGGGCGCCACTGGCCCACTCTAAAGAAAAACACGGAGGAGAAAAAACGCGGTTTTCTCCTGCTGTGGATCGGGGACAAAGGAAGCGACATGAGTAATACTTGGACGATGCAAAAGTGTTAAACACGTACTACGACGGTTTCTCAGCATACCTCACCCCGAAAGCCAACCCCATCTTCGCCAGGCACAGTTTCCACGGGAGGACGCAGGGGAGTGGTGAGTCATTTGAGCACTTTGTAACAGAGCTCGAACTGAGATGGTCAGGGACCGCGTAGTGTTCGCTACCAACTCACCTAAAGGGCGCGAAAAATTGCTTAGTCAAGGACCAGAGCTAACGCTGGATAAGGCAATCGATATAGCCCGTTCCTACGAGCTAGCACAAGTGCAGCTAAAAGCTATGGCTAACGAGAGCCATGAAGTTCACGCAGTACACCGTAAGGCCGGAAAGTCACTCCAAATAGAACAGGGCACCGAAATGTACACACGGTTGAGGAAGATGATGAGCATTTTGACTTGTTACAACAGAGTATAAACAGGAGGAAAGTGCATATGCAGACATAGGACTGGGACCACAGATCAAAAACTGACGTTTAAGTTGGATACAGGTGCACAAGCAAATGTGATACCCGCCAAAGACTTTGCCAAAATCATGCCCAGCACACAAGTTGTAATTGACAACTGTAAGCTAACTGGCTATGGGGGGCATGCACTGAAAGTGAGCGGTTACTGCAATTTGGTAGGCAAGTACAAGAACAAGTCAGTAAACCAGAAGTTCTACATTGTGGAATGCAACGGCCCACCCATCCTAGGCTACAGAGCATGTCGAGACCTGGGGCTCATCAAGGTGGTATAAGCTGTCACCGACGCCCGTGAGGAAGAGCAAGCCACCCAGTCAGCCAAGATACTGAGAGAGTATGCCGATGTTTTCAAAGGCATAGGTGAATTCCAGGGTGAATGCAGTTTCAGGATAGACCCTAGCGTCGCACCAGTGTGCGAGAGTGCCATTTGTCCTAAGAGACCACTTAAAGAAAGAGTTGGACAACATGGAGAGGGATGGCATAATCCACAAAGTGACTGAGCCTACCCAGTGGGTTAACGTGCTGGTAGTGTCCGACAAGCCCCAATTACATAAGTTTAGAGTGTGCCTAGCTCCACAGCCCTTAAACAAGGCAATACTGAGGCCATACTGCCCTCTACCCACACTCGAGGATGTGACTTCCAAATTGGCTGGGGCAACATACTTCAGCATCTTAAATGCAAGATCGGGCTACTGGGGCATCAAGCTCAGTGAGGGGTTGTCACTGCTCACTACCTTTAACACCATAATTGGGTGATACCGCTTTCTCGGGCTCCCTTTCTGTATCATGTCTGCTTAGGACGAATTCCAGAGGAGGGTAGACGAGACATACGAGGGCCTTAAGGGAGTGGCTGGCATCGTGGACGACATCATCGTGTTTGGGAAAACAAAGGAGAAGCATGACCGCAACCTCAGAGCCATGCTCAGCCGGACCAGGGAGAGAGGTGTAAGGCTGAAGCCGGACAAATGCCGCATCGGTGTATCTGAAGGGCTACTTTGGTCATAAGCTCACAGCCGATGGCCTCAAACCAGACCCTCTCAAGGTAAAAGCAATTAGAGACATGCAACTGCCAGAAAACAAAACAGAGCTGGAGACAATATTCGACATGGTGAATTACCTCGCCAGATCCACCCCAAACCTGGCCAAGGTGAGTGCGCCACTTAGACACCTGCTAAGGCAAGACACAGAGTTCAAATGGGACACAACACATGAAAAGGCATTCAGCAAGTGGAAAAAAAAGACTCTCACTGCTGAACTGGGGCCAGTGCTAGCCTATTTCGATCCCAAAAAGGAAGTGACACTTAAAGTGGACGCATCGAAAAATGGCCTAGATGCAACAATCATGCAGGAAGGCAGACCGGTTGCATATGCCTCGAAACTGCTCAATAACACGGAACAAAATTACGCCCCAATCGAGAAGGAGCTTTATGCCGTCCTGTATGGATGTTAAGAGATTCCATGAATACATCTATGGGTGACGTGTAACAGTGGAATCAGACCACAAGCCACTAGAGGCAATACTCTGCACGCCTCTAGCCCTTGCACCACCTGGTCTACAGTGCATGATGTTCGTGCTGCAAATACAGCATAACTCTCATCCACAGATCCGGCAAAGAGAGTCAAGTTGCCGACACACTGACAAGAAAATCCATGGATGACAAGGACAGTTCACTATCTGAGGCTATGTAGACCCATGTACACACCGTCATCAGCGCAGCTCCAGTGAGTGCTGACAGGCTAGATGACATCAAGGCAGCTACAGCTGAGGATGAGCAGCTGTCCACCCTCAAGCAAATCATTCGGCCAGGCTGGCCAGAGACAAGAGAAAAATACCACCCACTCGAAGCACTGTGATGAGATCACAGAGGCTCATGGTATCCTGAAAGGTGAGAAAATAATCATTCCACACAAACTCAGAACAGACATGCTACAGCGCATACATACAGGACACTCTGGGGTGGAGAAAAGTAAATACAGAGCAAGGGACATAATGTTTTGGCCAGGCATAAGTCAACAAATAGAGGAAACAATAATAAAGTGTGACATATGCCAAACACACCGCAATGCTAATACAAAGGAGCCCATGCTGTCACAGCCTATTCCAAACAACCCATGGCAGACTGTAGGCACAGATATATTCTGCTGGAGTTCTAAAAACTATATCATCATATGTGACTACCTCAGCAGGTACTTTGATACTGACCACCTGCACAACATCACCACAGCTGCTGTCATCCATAATGTTTTCTAGACATGGCATACCAAAAACAGTCATTAGTGTTACAGCTCACGCGAATTCCAACAGTTCGCTCAGTCATGGGGTTTCCAGCATGTTACTCCGAGCCCTCAATACCCCCAGAGTAACGGCCAAGCTGAAAAGACTGTCCAGACTGCAAAGTGGATCCTCACAAAGGCCAAAGAGGACAAGAAAGACCTATACCTTAGCCTGCTGGAGTATAGGAATACACCGGTCGACAGCCTCAAGTCTTCAGCACAAATGCTGATGAGCCGCAGGCTGCGCTCTATCATACCCACAACAGCAGTGCGGCTACGACCCCAGGTAACCCCTCAGAACACGGTGGAAGGAGAAATGCCAGCGGCGCCAGCAACGGCACCACAGCAGGTCCGCTAGACCACTGTCGACACTGCGCAACGGAACGCCCATCCGCTTCCAGCAGGGAGATGGTAGGTGGAAACCAGCAACAGTCATCCAAGCCGCAGAAACTCCCATCACATCGAAGCCAGCGATGGACAGACCTTCAGACGCAACCGACGGCACCTGCTCGACTCCCGAGAAGACAAGCACACACCCGACACCCAGCAGCCTGAGATCAACGAAGATATACAATCAGGTCGCTGGACAAGGGGAACAGGAACCTCACCATGGTTCTGCGTGCGAACCAAATTACTCCGAGCCTCGTCTCCACACGAGGTATGGCCGTGTCATTAAGCCAAGGCAAGCCCTTGACTTATAATTGGTTGAAAAGGGTGTGGGCGGATCGCTGCCCTAAAAAAACCCCCTACCTGTTATGTGCAGAACAACGTACCTGTATTGTGAGGTTAACTCAGTTTATTACTGCATCCTGATGTGAAAACAGTTTATTGTTTGTTATATCAGCTGCTGTTCACTCAAGTTCAGGACGCAGGGGATGTTACAAGACTGTTGGGTTATGTGCCTCTTATATACTTGTGCCTCTTATATACTTGCACACTCTTTTTTGTTGAAGAGAGATATAATGTTTAAGTACTGTCGCGGTTTTTCTATAGCCCGGATAACTATGGATGGAGGCGGGGACTTTTAGGTGCGACAAACCGGGCTTCACCACCGTTAGCTAGATAGCTGCGCCAATGCTAGGGCTAGCCTGCTAGTTAGCCGTGTGCTAATGGGTTAGCAAGCTCACCTTGGGACCAGGGCTGGTGATGGAACAGGGCGGCTGAGCTCTAGGCGGGGCGGGAGATGGATGGCTGCTCTCCGGGGTGCGTGTCTCTCTCTCTCTCTGTACTCTGGCTCCGGTGTGACCGGGTGAATGTCTCTCTCAGTCTCTCTGGGGAAGCTCTCGGGGGTAGTCAGCTAGCTACAGGTACCGAGGCAGTCTGCTGCTAACACTACCACTGCTAGCCACCGTATCTACTGTCTAGCCCAGGATACGCTAGGTTTCCCTGCTCTATCCCACGCTAAGGTGACAGTCTACGATATGGTTACTAAACAGTTCTGGCGCTTTGTCTCTCCCGCGGTGTCTAATATAGTTGCGTCTGTGACAGCGCGAGCTAACCTGTGATTGGTCCTCTAGCTGCACGAGCCCAGTGCAACATTCCAAGTACATCCCCAGGCATTTCCCACTACACTGCCCCCCTCCAGCACTGTTGAGTCCCTTCAACATAAATGAACAACAGACTACAAAGATCAGTCTGATTAATCTAACACGATAAACGGGACAGAACACCCGCGAAATGAACTAGGCCCGGAACAAAGGGCGTCAAACAAATGTGGGTGGTCGCTATCCATACTGGACTCTTGTGACTAGCCTAGTAACCCCCAAGTCAACTAGTCACGTCCGTCAAAGTTAGTCTAGGAGCCAGGCGGGCCTCCGGACTGGCCGGCCCCGTCTGGTGGTGTACGGGAGATGGGACTCAGCGGCGTCGGCTTCGTCTCCTTCTGGGTCAGGGGCGTTGGACTGCCCGCCCGGAGCACAGGCTGCTGTCCCACGACGTTGGGTGATTGTCGACTCGCCTGAAGAGTAGCTGGCAGCAGTACGCGAGAGACGGCGTACTCCCCTACGGACGTACCCACGATAACTGTGGCCACTGGCTCCCCTTCGACGTAGACCTGGCCTCCCCCGGATACAGTGACATGAGCGGCCAACATGAGATCTAGGCCCAGGAGGAAGGGGTCGCGGATGGGCGCGACGAACACATCCCATTCGATGGTCTTGGGGCCCAAGCGGATGGTCACCCTATACTTCGGGGTTTCAGCCATGTCTTTACCCTCTTCAGCGTTACGCAGAATGGCGATTCCGACGCTCGGCTGGTCGGCCAGATTTAATCGTTGGAATGTGTCTCGGGACATCACCGTGGCTTCGGCCCCTGTGTCAACGATGCACTTCAGCTGCAGGCTGTTCACGGTGATGGGAATGACGAGACTGGGTCCATTCCCCGAGGCTCGGCCGAGATTGACTGATGGCTGCTCGCTGACCTTCCTCGGAGCCCTCGGGCTTGGTGACCGTGAGTTACACTCTCGCTTGAAATGGCCCTCCTCTCCACACTGGTAACAGGTCCCTTTGCTGCGGGAACTTGGGCTCGGGGACCGCTGCGCGCGTTGCCCCGTGTGCGCGTAGGTAGCCCGCTCAAGCGTCCTTCCCCGTTCCACTCCTACTTGTTCTTTGGCCATGTACCGCTCGATGTTTAAGAGCACCTTGTTAATGTTGTCGATGCCACTGGCCAGGGTCTTGAGCTCGGGGGTGCTCATGCTGTCTCCTACCGGCGGAGGACTTGGAGAGCTATCGCGACGCCGCTCGTCTTCCCATGCTACTCGCCGGATTCTCCCTTTTCCTTCAACCTCTCGCCCCAGCGTCGCTTTAAAGTCATACTCGCGTGCCTCAACCTTCCTGATTGCTTCAGCTAGTGTTTTGGGTTCTGCCCCCAGGACTTCATACGCGATGTTTTGGTTCTTCAGCCCGCGCAGAGAGGCTTCTGCAGCGTAGGCCTCCTGCAGTGTAACACCAACCTGCGGGTATGCCAGTGTGACAAGTCTCCTCACTTCCTCGCCAAACTCATAGAGGGTCATCTCTCTGGCCTGCTTAACCTCGCTGAGTTTACGGCGCGCAGTTCCCTCAGGCAGCTCTTTACCGTAGCGGCGGCGTAACTGGGTGATGAGCGCGTGGTAGTCATCTTTTATCGGAGCCGGCTGCGCGATGACAAAAGACATGGCGTTGTCCCTCAGTCGGAGATACAAGGCGTCCAAACAGGTCTCGTCGGTCCAGCCCCTCTTTCTCGCCATCCGTTCGAATGGTCCAACGAAACTATCCCAGTCGCCCTTACCATCAAAAGTGGCGAGGAGCTTGATGTCATTTTCGTGTCCTCGGTCGGGACCTTGTGAGCTTCGGTTGCCGCTCCGACTTTGAAGGTCTCCTGTCTGGCTCTGTTGACCTCTAGAGGAACCTGCCTGCCCTCCAACGCTGTCATCCAGCAGGTTTCGGCCGCCGTTGCTGTCCAGGGACATTTGGCCACCCTGCATCCCGTCGGGGGGTGGTACTGCAGTCGCTCCATTTTTTCCACCATGACCGATCGGAGTGCTGGTAAGTGGTGCGGGCTCACTGGGTCCATTTCCTGTATAGTGCAGGGCTGCTGGGGCCGCTTTGCTGCTCGGCCTGGCTGGCGTCTCCTTGTTGCGCCGGTCGCTCAAGTTAGCCACTGCGGCCATAGCTGCTGGCAACAGGTGATCAGCGCCGTCTCCCGGGCCGGGGTGAACTGCGAGAGTAGGCTCATGTCTTGCACCGTTCTGCTAGTTCGTTCTCCGAGCACAGCCCCTGCCGACCCTACACCACTATCGCTTTGAGGGCTACTAGGAGAAACCCCTTGCTTCACTACTTGAGCGATGGGCGACAAACCGGGAGGCTCACCTTGGATATCTGAACGATGACGGGCCCAATCGGTGCGCTGAATGGGAGGTGTGGGGGGACGAGATCGCTTAGCCACCGCTTCCGCTAGTCCATCGATACGCGCTGTGAGGGCCTCCATCTGCATCTCTATCTGGCGTTGCATCTTAACCTGGGTCTGGCGTTCCATGTTTTCCATCTGGCGTTGCATCTGAACCTGGGTCTGGTTCATGGTTTCCATCTGCGCCAGGAGGAGCTTCATCCAGGCGTGCTCTCCGGGGTCTTCTGTCCCCACACCAGCACCATCCAGACTCAACTCAGACTGTTCTTTTACATTTTCTTTGTCCTGTGACATTTTTATTTTTCCACTGATTTACGTGACTACTGAAGAAATTACAGTGCTTCACAAAATGGCTGACTCACTCAGTTGCTAGCTAGCTATAGCGATGCCGCCAAAAAGCTGCTAAATGCTGCTTTGAAATGCTGCAGAATGTCAATGCTAATTAGCTAGCGCCACTGGACGTCCTTTTGTGCACTTTCAGGGTGAAACTCGGTGAAAAACAATATCCTCACAGTGTGAATGGCGTTGAGAAACTAATGAGTCTTTTTATTCACTTTTTCGTTTGGGTTCCACTTCATAAAGAAGTTTCTTATTCACTTTTTTCGTTGGGGTTCTACTTCACGAAGAAGTACAAAATGGCTTCTTGCTAGCTGGGTTAGCTCACAGTGTGCAGGCTGAATTATGCCGCCATGTGACCGGGGCAGGATCCTCCGGTGTTGAGATTATGGCGAATCCCAACCTTTTATCCCACTTCTGACACCACTTGTCGCGGTTTTTCTATAGCCCGGATAACTATGGATGGAGGCGGGGACTTTTAGGTGCGACAAACCGGGCTTCACCACCGTTAGCTAGATAGCTGCGCCAATGCTAGGGCTAGCCTGCTAGTTAGCCGTGTGCTAATGGGTTAGCAAGCTCACCTTGGGACCAGGGCTGGTGATGGAACAGGGCGGCTGAGCTCTAGGCGGGGCGGGAGATGGATGGCTGCTCTCCGGGGTGCGTGTCTCTCTCTCTCTCTGTACTCTGGCTCCGGTGTGACCGGGTGAATGTCTCTCTCAGTCTCTCTGGGGAAGCTCTCGGGGGTAGTCAGCTAGCTACAGGTACCGAGGCAGTCTGCTGCTAACACTACCACTGCTAGCCACCGTATCTACTGTCTAGCCCAGGATACGCTAGGTTTCCCTGCTCTATCCCACGCTAAGGTGACAGTCTACGATATGGTTACTAAACAGTTCTGGCGCTTTGTCTCTCCCGCGGTGTCTAATATAGTTGCGTCTGTGACAGCGCGAGCTAACCTGTGATTGGTCCTCTAGCTGCACGAGCCCAGTGCAACATTCCAAGTACATCCCCAGGCATTTCCCACTACAGTACTGTCGGATGAAGGGGCCACTACTACATTACCCATAATGCACCAACCGGATGTAGCGGAAGTGGTTAAGCTAACGGAGCCATGCGGTCTACCACGAGGGTGTGTAATTAGCAGGATGGAATTAAGCGAGCAGAAGAATCAGACTCCCAGACAACTGAGTGTACCTGGCAGTATTAGACAAGACAGTCACCACATATATGATTTTGGTGTATAAAATGAATTCATTGGGGTGGTTATAGCTCTGCACCTCATGTTTTCTCTGATGACCCCTGTTGCTGAAACATTGACATTCTCAAATGGCCCCCGGCCACCGACACGTCTTACTCCTGATTGCATCAGCGCAGCAAGCCAGCAGACCCCGTCTAGACACTTACAAATATTAAAACCAAAGGACATTTATTCTGAGACTTGACCTCTTTTTTTATCAATTTACTACATCTTTATTTTATATTTGGGTTGCATGACTTCCTGTCATCTCTTTGATCATCTTTCAAATTGGAAAAAAGGTAAATTTTAGCCAGACATATCACTACCAAATAACTTTCCTGTTTATTCCTTGCACGTGTGCGTGCCACCTGTCATATAATAAGCACGTCCATCTTCCTCCGCCCCCTCAGAATACAGCTTTGTCTGTGCTGTCGCTGATGTGCCAGTGAGGATGTGGTGAGACTTGGTACATATGCGTGTGTATGTGTGTGTGTTGGGGGGGGGGTAATATTCCTTTGGAGATCATAGTGGGGCTGTTGCTTTAAATACAGCTAATCCTTACACCTCATCACCAAGATGTGGTTTTACTGCTGCTGCAGTGCTCTCTCTGTCTCTCTCTGTCTCTGCCCCCCCCCCTCCCCCGACATTCAGTCGCCTCTCCTTGGACCCTTTGTTCCTGTTCCTACACCCCCCACCATTCCCCCTTAGTTGTGTTTTCTTTTCTGTTGCTGTAAGCAGGGGGCACTTTTCAGAGAGGAGAGTGAAGGAGAACGGAAGATCTGCAAACAGAGGGAAGGATAAAAGGTGGCTGGCTCCATCCATGATGGCAGGAGAGGAGAAGAGAGGAGTGCTTCTGTACAGACTAGGACAGGGGTCGGCAACCTTTACCATGTAAAGAGCCATTTTTTGGCTGGAAGGGGGGGGGGAATTCTGTCTGGAGCCGCAAAAAATATTTCAGTCCCACAGCACCAGCCGTAGGCTACTAATGTTCAGATGAGCATTAGGTTAATGCTGTAGCCTACCACAAGGTGGCTGGATACGCTGTTTATTAGTCCTATTATTTGGTTACTTTAAGTTTAACCAAACATTGTTATCAATTCAATTTTTTTTGTGCATTCATTAAATGATATACCCAGCAACATACCTGCAACCATTGTAATAAATAGTTGACACTTTTATTTTTGTAAGAGATGCCTTTTCCAACAAAACACAAGAGAGAACAATGGTACAATAGTGTAGAAAACGATGCACTTAATAATAATAATAATAATAAATCAATCTTATATAGCGCTTGCATGTGTGGGCTTACTAGCTAGCATGTGTGGGCTTACTAGCTAGCTTTGTGAAAGACCAAATGAGATGAAAAGCCTAAATGTAATTAAATTTAAGGCACAAACAAAACATAGCTAGCTTTAAATCGTAAAAGTAGAAAAAATAGACCAGTTTCAAACAATGAGCTGCATTTTGAACAAAGATATGCTATAATTCAGGGTAAGGCTATCCGTTGTGGAGTTACTTTATCCATGGCCACGTACAGCAGTCGACCCAGGACCTGATGAGCAACACAACTATGTCACATATAAGTCATGGAGAAAACTTGCTGAAAGAGATGGTACCAATGAAGCATATCGTTCTCACCAGTTAATGGGACTTCTGTTTCTGGGTATCCCTGCAGACCTTCTCGATATCAGGGCTGTAAGACTTTCATCTTCACGCAAGACTGCAGGCTCTCGACTATAAGTCGGGAGCGATGTTTGGACTTTATGTAGTTCAAGCATGAGACAATTTGCTCACGCAAATATGTTGATCCGAAGATGGACAGGACTCCAGACGCATACTTCT
This sequence comes from Lampris incognitus, assembly GCF_029633865.1. NCBI lineage: Eukaryota > Metazoa > Chordata > Actinopteri > Lampriformes > Lampridae > Lampris > Lampris incognitus. The sequence goes on along the minus strand of NC_079216.1, from coordinate 9,773,023 downwards.
TCATGTTGGCATAATTGTCAGGAATTGCACTCCATGTTTCAAACACAAGTTTGTCGGGTCTGGGGAGTTTTTCAGTTTCACTCCAGATGTGGATTAGAGCGAGAGCAGCGTTCAGGCTTTTGAACTTAGAGACCCATATGTCTTTGGCGGCTATGTCGGCCAGTTCAATTTCAAGATCAGATGGGCTTACGCCTGAGAATGCGGACATGTTTAACAGGGATGGATCAATGTCCAGGGGTGTGACAGGGAAGGCTAGTGTGTTGTTGTTGTTTTCATTTCGGAACTCTCCGAATCGTTCCTCAAATGCCAACTGCATTCCTGCGATCGCAGGTTGCAAATAATCACCGCTGATCATATTGTAGCGAATTCGGGGGAGGGGGCGGGACGCCGCATCCGGGACGCGAACCCGTGGCTCCCACACCGCGAGCGACTACGTTAACCAGTCGACTAAAGGGTCCGACTCATTACCCAAGGGCCAACGTGTCTACTTATCCATGCACGTTACACTATGATTATAGTCTCTGAACTCTTTCAATGAAGGGAGGTGGCACAGCGTGCCTCTCTGTATATCTTTCACAAGGACTGTCAACTTGCGCTCAAACGCTAAAATCTCCTCTAGCAGTTGCTGAAGACTTTTGTTCCGATTGTTCAGGTGACCTGTCACGTCCACCAGGAAGTGTAACTTCTCCAGCCAATCTGGATCTTCCAGTGGCGGACAGACCTGGCCTTTGCTTTGCAGGAAGGTTTTCGCGTGCTCTACACAAGCGGCAAACCGTTTCGGGACCTCCTCTCTCGGACAGCCACCGGACTTTGTTGTGGAGCCAGAAGATCCGAATATGCGCTGTCGACCTCATCAAGCATTGCACGAAACTGACAGTGGTTCAAGCCTTTTGCAATAATTTTGTTCACGATCTGGACGAGCAGGTTCATCACTTCCATGCACTCAGGGGGGGGGATGTTTGAGCGCACAGAGCTTCTTGGTGCGAGATGCCGTGAAACGTTAGAAGCTTTCGGTCTAACGACTTTTGTAGTGAAGTCACAAACCCCTTCTGCTTCCCTCTCACACTGGGTGCTCCACCTGTAGCCACTGACGCCACGTGACTTGTGTTTATTTATTTATTTAATCTTTTAAACAGTTCAACGCAGCCTCACAAATGTCTCCCCACCGTGTTTGGCCTTTCATCGGTATCAGATCCGTGATTTCTTCCTGCGGTCCATCAGAGTTCACATACCTACATAGCAACGCAGTCTGCTCAGTGTCCTTCACGTCGCAGGTCTCACCGCAGGCAATAGAATAAGCAGGAGCTGAGTTAATGTCATTAATTTGCTGACGGGTGACGTCTGCTGCCAGTCTTACGACTCTGTCTTTGACTTTGGAGATGTTGAAAATACTGCGTCCCCGCGCTTAAGCATATCAGCTCCTTCACGCCTCAGGGCGCCTACGATTCCCATGGCCTTACGGTCGCTCCATCCCACTTCTGACACCAATGTAGCGAATTCGGGGAAACAACGCAACCACAGGAACTGCCGCGGCCGGGAAGCGAACCCGTGTCGCCCGCACCGCAAGAGGCATCGCTAACCGCTCGACTAAAGGGTCAGACTCGCCAGCCAGCGGTCAACGTGTCTACTTATCCATGCACGTTACAATACATAGGCTACTCAAGCCACCTCTCTTTACTTCGGCTACAAGGGGCCAGGATGTAGATGTAACAAATACCCCATTTAAACATTGCAGCGAATCCGTGGGGGCAGCCCGGGACCGCCACAGCCGGGACGCGAACCCGTATCTCCTGCATCGCAGGCGACAACGTTAACCAGCCGACTAAAGGGTCCGACCCGTTAACCAAGGGCTAGCGAGCCTATTCATCCGTGATCGTTACAATATTTTCTTTATTCGATCTGCATATTATTTGTTTTTACTAATGGGTAGTGTTAGGATAACTTTAATTACCTTATGGTCAACAACGTTGATAGAAAGGAAAAAAATAGGTCTATATTTTTTGACAACGTTAGGGAGCCACAAGGGAGGCGTGTAAGAACCGCATGCGGCTCGCGAGCCGCAGGTTGCCGACCCCCCGGACTAGGAAAAGAAAACGATAGAGTACTTTGGATACAGCTATGTTTTTCTTTTTCTCCTTGACTGAACAGTAAGAATTACCTATAACATGTTCTGCTTTTAATATTGCACTAGCATATCCCATTTTTCTCATTTCTTTACGGTTCTACAATGCTTAGTTTTAAATATGGGTGACCTGTGGGAACAAATCCCTTTTCCTTGGCAGTGGTCGTGTCCTGTACTGCCAGTTAAGTGAACGGGACTATAACTTTCTATTTCTTTGGAGAAAAAAAACGTTGTGTTAAATTTATATGGCCAGTGGGGCCGTGTAGGGCCATCTGACCGTGGCTTGCTTGGGGTGTATATTATTGATGAGAAAATGATAATAAAATGCCAATGTCAAGTTTATGGCAACCCTGTTTACACAGAAACTCAATACTCTGCCGCGCACACAGAAGAGAATGCACCATTAGGCTGACTCGACAGTACTGTACCTAGCACAGACACAGACAGACAGATACAGACAGACAGACAGATACAGGCAGACAGACAGACACAGACATACAGGGACAGATACATACAGACAGACAGATACAGGCAGACAGACAGACACAGACAGAGATACAGGGACAGACAGATACATACAGACAGATACAGGCAGACAGACAGACACAGACAGACAGACAGATACAGGCAGACAGACAGACAGATAGAGATACAGGGACAGACAGATACATACAGACATACAGACAGATACAGGCAGACAGACAGACACAGACAGGCAGATAGAGATACAGGGACAGACAGATACATACAGACAGACAGACAGATACAGGCAGACAGACAGACAGACAGACAGACAGACAGACACAGGCAGACAGATACATACAGACAGACAGACACAGACAGAGATACAGGGACAGACAGATACATACAGACAGATACAGACAGACAGATACAGGCAGACAGACAGACACAGACAGACAGACAGATACAGGCAGACAGACAGACAGATAGAGATACAGGGACAGACAGATACATACAGACATACAGACAGATACAGGCAGACAGACAGACACAGACAGGCAGATAGAGATACAGGGACAGACAGATACATACAGACAGACAGATACAGGCAGACAGACAGACACAGACAGGCAGATAGAGATACAGGGACAGACAGATACATACAGACAGATACATACAGACAGACAGACAGACAGACACAGACAGGCAGATAGAGATACAGGGACAGACAGATACATACAGACAGATACATACAGACAGACAGACAGGAAGAGAGAGACAGACAGACAGAGATGGACAGACAGGGAGACAGACAGGGAGAGAGAGACAGACCGAGAGAGACAGAGGGACAGACAAGAGTGGACTTGTGTTTTTTTACATACGACTACTAAATACTAGATACTTCACCATCAACATTCAAGCATTTGGCGAACACCCACGTCCAGGATCATTTATGTTAAGTGAAACAGTAGAATATCTCAGTAACTTTTTTACTTATTTAACCTTTATTTAACCAGGAGGATCCCGTTGAGATTCATAAATCTTAAACAACATCTTAAATCTCTAACAAAATCTTAAAATCTCTACTCTCAAAATCTAAAATCTCAAACAAAATCTTAAATCTCAACAAAATCTCAAATCTCAAACAAACTTCGTGAATCTTAAACAACAATTATCACAAGGGGCAGTAATGCGAGAGCAGAATGAGGGGAATAGGACACGAGAGAGAGGGCGAGATTGGAAAAATCAGCCTTGGGCTCCACTCAACATCTGATAGTTTACACAAACAGATTCCCAGCAAATACCACACGTCAGGGCCCTTTAAACAGACAGAGGCCAGAGGCGTCATTAATGTCTCAAGTGTCAGGTTCCTGGTCTTTTGCCCTCCATCTGCCCTTTCTTGTGATTAAATATTTGGCTGTGATCGTCAATTCAGTGTCCTCCAAAACCCACAGGCAAAAACAATGAAATGTGACTGTTGTCACCTCGGCGTTGGACAATGTCACACACCTGCAGCAGAGCTCTGCCCGGGCCAAACACCGACCCGACCCAAACACCAGCCCCGACCCGACTAGGTCTGCGATGTTTCAGCCCGAGCCGAGACCAACACCAATATCACTTTAAACTGTCTGACGTGTGTTCTCTCTGACACACACACACACACGGGATGGTCCTCTGTCATGTGTAATGCACACCTAGTATAAGCTCATGTATAACATAATCATCCATCCATCCATTATCCAAACCGCTTATCCTTACTCAGGGTCACAGGGATGCTGGAGCCTATCCCAGCAGTCGTTGGGCGGCAGGCGGGGAGACACCCTGGACAGGCCGCCAGGCCATCACAGGACCCCAACACACACATTCACACCTAGGGACAATTCAGTACAGCTGATCCACCTGACCTACATGTCTTTGGACTGTGGGAGGAAACCGGAGCCCCCGGAGGAAAACCCACACAGACACGGGGAGAACATGCAAACTCCACAGAGGACGACCCAGGACGAACCCCAAGGTTGGAGTACCCCGGGGCTCGAACCCAGGACCTTCTTGCTGATCAATATAACAATATTTTCTACAGGGGCCTATGTGTGCTCTGCATGTATATGGGAAGTTAAATGAGTCCGAGTCTGACCCAAGCCCGATCTATACTAAAAAAAAATTTTTTTTTAAAAAGACCTGAGCCCGGTCCGAATCGACTCAGGGCTTGCAGACCTCTAACCAGCAGAACTGTCTAGATGTAGTTTGCCCAATAAGGGTTAAGCTTCACCTTGAAAGAGAATTCCTCATTATTACTCTGACAGATGCCTCGACGGGTTTTTCCAGAGCTACAAAGCAGGGAGCCAATGTACACGAGAGAAATTAAGACCTCTAAATGGAAAGATGAAATCAATCAATTTCAGGGTTCGCATCTGAAATACCTTAGACCAGACGCAGGGTCAATCTGTGAAACGGCTCTTACGGGTGTCTCTCTTCTCTTTTGGAAAGAGACACCCGTACATGCTGCAAATATTGAGCGATCCCATTTGATTTCAAAAACAAAAGTGACAGGATGAAGAGGTCGAATGGCCTGTTTCTGAGAGATTCTGCCTTAGGTTTTTAATTTGCACTGCGTTAGGACATTTTTATGGCCTTCTCTCACCATTCCTATATATATATATATATATATATATATATATATAAATGCACCAACATGGAAATTTGAAACATCACTCTCTCTTAACTGACCAAGGCGATCAATAGTGTCAACCCAGAGGCAATGTCAATAGCTTCCATCTCCGATGACCCCGTCCACCAGCTAGCATGCATCATCTGACCCACATTTACCAGTTCAGTGAGCAGCTAGGGCTGGGCCACCCTTGCAGTGTTGTGCTCGCTGGCTAGGACGCATCCAGCACAATCAGAAAAAAGAGGAGGGGCACCGAGATAAAACTGAACAAGGTTAGGTTGTGGCAGTCTTGTTGGTATATCGGTTGGGAGGGGCGAGGGGCGGGGGGAGGGGGGGTGCTGACCTGACTCCGGCTGACATCAAGCCGGGAAGTGTGTGAGACATTAAGCATGCAAAGTGCTGAGGTTGGCAGTACCAGCCAGCATTTGGTCCTTATGCAGAATGACGCAGATGAAGTTCTCTGCAAACACACACCTACTGAGCGACCTGAATGTCACCTCTGGCTTAGTACGACGCACCCACACAGGCATATGGGTCCCATGATGTGTGCAGCCGAGGGCCAAAACACAATCCCACTTCGCCATTCAAATCTTTAAACAAAAAAATAAAATAAAAAGATTTCTGCAGTACAAAGAATCCAGTCAGACCCGTTAAAGGGCAAGTAAAGTAAGATGCTCAGTGATTCGGTGTTACTTTCGGGTCAGCCAGATAGCCGGCTCGCTAAATAACACCATTCATGTTGTTTAAAAAATAAACAAAAATAAATTAAAAGTAAACGATCACCTCATGAGGTACAACTGTAAGAGCTTTAGAGCAGGTTTATCACACACACACACACACACACACACACACGTTGGCACTTCTATTTGTAGAGACCCTCATTGACCACATTCATCCCCTACCTTCATCCTAACCCTAATGCTGACCTCAGCCCAAAACTTTTTTAATTTGCTGTATTTGTGAGCTGGAGCCCCCCCCATCCACCCCTGATTCCCCACCTACAGATACCTGCAATAGCACACATACTGGATATATATATATATATATATATATATATATATATATATATATATATATATATATTCAAGGTCGGCATCACTGCAGAACCCGTTTTACAATTTTAGAGCGCCCCGGCTTTTGAAAGCACAGCCAATTTTAATTAAACGCCGAAAGCAACGATGGGCTTTGGTACGGCAAAAACCAGCGTAATGAACGGAAAAAGGCGATCTGGCGCAACAAGCTGCTGTTTCGGCCCAAAATGATCAACCCCAGCAACAATTTCGCTTGTGATCAACCAACCAGCACGGCTCCCTCTGTCAGCTGGGGGACCAGAGTCTCGGCTGGGGTTCCAGTTTAAGTTCCATATGTTCACTTCGAGAATGTCAGCGTGCCGTTGCTTTGCCAGCTATACCTACTACTGAGACGTAGCATAATGCAATTCTGGGGGGGGGGGTGAAACAGCAGCTTGTTGTGCCCAGATTGTGCCATATCCCTTCTTTCTATCCATTTTTCATTGACTTGTGCGGTTTGGCATCATTTTGGGTGCGAACACATTGTAAACATGTGCACTTTTGTGACTCCCCCCCCCCATAACAGAAACTCTGTCCCTCACAGCTCACACTCCCTCACAGACTAGCTTCACCCCTCCCTTCTCCTCATCTCAAAATCCAACCCACGCAACAAAACCAAACAGCGGGCCAGACTCACATGGAGGTCGCCGATTCCACACATTAGTGACTGTATATTTTAATAGCACCTTGGAGAGTTGAGGACCTGCCAAAATGTTTTCATAAACCAAGTTTATCCTCACAAGAAAGATGGGCTGTCAAGGGTCTCACTTCACAAGCATAGCACAAACACACACACACAATGTGGGAGAACATACAAACTATACAATATAAACTCTAATAGACAAACAGTAGTAGAATAAGTTATCTTGATCTTGTGTGTGTGTGTGCATAGACATGTACACACGCCTATATATTCTATTTTCATAAAATTACCAAATAAAAATCCATTGCAAACATTTAGAGGTGATCGAGAGATAAATGTTATCATTTGTGTAGCTTTAATTCCTTCTGCAAAGTAAATTCACGAGGGTCATACAGCGCCATACAAAAAGCAGACATACAGCCATCGCAGTTGGGGGAAGTCTTATATAGTCCACCTCTCCGTGTGGATCTGAGGGGTTACACCAATATTTACACTGGTCACCAATCTTGGAATAGATGGTTCAGTCGCTCGCAGGCCTAAAATAAAGTCTTCATAGTGGCACATACATTTAAGAATTGATATCAGCAGTAAAAAAAGAAAATCAAACATGCATTCCTAATCTGAGGACAACTTTTAAAGACTTTTAAAGTTTGCCAATGCTTCGTTTTTGAGCAATGAGCAATGAGCCCAAGTGGAGGCTCTAGTACTCATCCTTAAGGTGTTTCAGATGGCCAGCAGCACATAGTTGGAGTCAACATTACCCCACATGATGTGGTGAAGTTCTGAATGGCATATTTGGCACAATTGATGGGTCGCCTCCTTCTAGCTCGTATTCTGAAACACTTTTGATTTCTTTCTTTTTAACTAAACGAGCAGTTAGTTGGAAGGAAACATGCTCATTTTGTGAAAAATTACACGCATCATGATATCCTCCTCAAATTAAATGGCAGACAGGTGACAACATTCTTGCATAAATTTGCAACTAGTAAAATGGGTATAGCCCCCCAAAACTTGGTGCTCAGCTGAGCTCAGCTATGCATGACGAGAATGTACATCAAGTCCGTAAAGGGGAGAGAACAAGGTCACACAAAGAGCGGATGTCAAACCGGTTTAAAGGGCGAAGTCTGGGACGAGGTCAGCTTTGGATGTCAGGCAGCTTTCTCTTACGATAGTTTAGAACGAGACTGGAGGCAGTGAGCTGGGAGGCGCGGCCCTTTTCCCAACTCTGGAAACCGTTAAGGCCACTCTGCCCCAGTCTAAACAACGTCCTCTCCAGATAGTCCAGGCGCTCCACCAGCTGCGACGTATCCTCGTTGTAAGCATTCTGGGAAGAGTCCATGGTCCGCCGGAACCGACCAATGAAAGTCTGGAGGGAGGATAGGAACATTTTGTGGGACCAAATTCTCAAAAGAATCTTGGGAACAAGAAAAATAAAAGCTAAAGAAAAAAATCCACTATTGAAAAAAATCATATAAAAATATATGAAGTTGATGCATTCTACAACAAGTGATACTAGCTGTGTGACTTAATGTGAGCTCTCACAAGTCAAATGTGTTCATCTACATGAGTAAACATGTATAGATTAGATCAGAATCATGTTTATTTATCATTAAAGTTATATAGAATCAGGCCATACTTCTTTAAAATAACCTTTCTTGTATTGCAAGTGTCTCAGTCTCCATCTCAGATGATGTGAATGAAGCCTATCTGCCTGACAACAACCGCTCCAATGAACCAGTTCACTGCAGTCTAGTTTTACTGATGAGGCAGCGCCCTCTAGCTGCAGAAGTGTCAACCAACACACACCTGAATTAGTAGGGAACAGCTTTTATGCACTCAGACAATATAAGTGGAAGTGGAAAGTAAAGATTTTTTTTTTAAGGGCACCGAAAAAAAACCACCTTACTAATATGGCTAATACTATATGGGATAGTGAAGTCTGCCACTTAAAAAAAAACAACCTTGAGAACCCTGAATTTTCTGAAACAATACAACAAAGAATAAGCGTTGGATTGAATATAACCACAGTTTTCATGTATTAATGAAAGTCAAAATGGGGGGTTGCATTTCATGAAAGTGGTATTTTCACTATTTGTAGTGAATTACACTGTTTGTCTCTTATGAAAATGATGGGCAATACCTGTAGAAACAAATAAATTCGCATTTCATACAACAATATTCAGTCAGTTCATATTCTACCTCACGTGATGCAATGCTCTGCTCTCTGCAGCTGTGTTATTATTTTTATCTGTCAGGTGACACAGAAAAAGTAAAACTGATAAGGTAAAGAAGCCTCGTGCAGGTGTGTATGCATTCGTTAGATTAAACAGTTGGAGATGGGAGGTGGAGGTGATATTAAGACGGAGTCTAGCAGCGTCACTAACAGCCTTGCAGATTTCCCTCATTTGGTGCTACAGCAAGTCTCAATTTCCAACCTGAGTTCCAAGATCCATCCTTGTATTTGTTCAGGATAACACATTGGATGCTACTTCACCTTAAGTGTGGACAGCGAAAAGAACCAAGAAAAATTCTTGGAAAAATTAACAATACAGACAAGATCATATAAATGTGCAGAGGTGCCAAATGTGTGTAGACCTCCACATCAGATACACTTAGGGTAATTGCATAAGATCACAAGTAACACACAACTGTGTGTTTCGTTGCTATATGAGACAGCACTTTGTCATGTTACAATCTCTTAACAGATAATTGTTGATATTTGGAGATGTATTAAGAGGCCTGTGACCTTATATACGGTCTAAGGAACTCGTTGTTTCCACTTGCCTATTAAAAGGGGTAGTAAACATTCTTTTTACATTTTTTTAGATGAAACCTGAATTGACCTAGGATGGTAGAACCGATCAACCTCGTGATAAATTCAACAAAAAGACAAGATACATCACATGGCCACTTTGAAGCCATCTTAACATGGGGTAATCAAAAATGGCAAGACCAATGTGACATACGTAGGTGACACACATGGGGTTCAGCGTGTTAGACCAATAAAACATGAGGCAACAAGCCGGTGTTAGCCAGCTAAACTCACTGCCACACTTAATCTAACCCACAACACCATCACTGTCCTCTTCATCTACACCCCTTTTTTGAACCTTTTGCTAAATATGAGCAGACAAAGATGGGCCAAAAATTAGTGCTTTTTTTTTTTAAAAAGTATCATTTATCTTGGATTGTGCCATGTAAAAAATGTTTTTTGTTGCAAATTCTTTGACATTATACCAATGCTGAGTTTTGAAATTCAGTTTCAAAACACTACCTTTCAGTTACCTTAAATTAAAGGTGATTTTATTGAGTCATGAAGTCAATTATTTTCGAGGTAACCTTTATACATGACACTCACCTGCAGCAGCGCCTGTGCAATGTCTGGGTTGTCTGGGCTGTCAAAGTGAAGCAACTGGGATCCAAGGCCGTAATAGTAAGGCCCCATTTTATGCAGGTCCACCACTGTGGGATCAGCGTTGAATACAGTCCTCCAGCCTTCTCTGTACACCTTAGGAATGTCTACTGACACCACCTTCCTCTTCCTCTCATACAGACCCTTGGCCAGCCATAAAGGAAGCTCCATCTTAGTACCCTAAGATGAAGGAAAGAAACTGTATCCAGAGGTAATACAAGGGTCAACACCCCCACCTTTGGGGTACAAGTACTCCTTTCTTACAGTTTGTCAAATGTTTTGTCACATCTATTTGTGGAATGTGCAATGATAAGAAAACAGCTGAATTATTTCTACACCTGTACTATCATCTCTGTACTGTAACCTCCCAAGCCTTACAGTCAACTTTATTTTCATATAGCCCAGTATCACAAATTACAAATTTGCCTCACAGCAACACCACATCCTGTCCTTAGACCCTCGCATTGGATAAGGAACATCTCCCTAAAAAAAAAAACCCAGTCCAACAAGAAGATGAAAATAAAGCTCAGAAACTTAACACCCCCACCACCACTACTCTAATAGACCCACGCACACCTAGAGCACGGCCCCCAAAAAGAAAACCATTAGTACATAAATACAGGTAATGGGAGAGATGGGAAGGCAAGACGGTTCAGTGTCAGCTGTCCTGTTAACTTACAGCATCAAGAGTGAGGACACATGGTAGTCTCATTGGTTCTCATTGTTGTAGTTTGGTAGCCAACTAAGCCATTTGGAACCAGGTTTTATGGTGGCACTATCAATCAATCAAGTTGTATTTTATATAGCAACTTGATTGATTGATTGATTGATTGATTGATTGATTGATTGATAGTGCCGCCATAAGACCTGGTTCCAAATGGCTTAGTTGGCTACCAAACTACAACTACCTGATGTTCCCTCTTTGAACGCAGGGACAAGTGTGTGAAAGTTGGTTGAATTTTTCGGTCAGGGTTTGTTGAGTTGGGGTTTTTTTGGTATGCAGCCCACTAAACATCAGATAAAGGGGTCTGCCGGGCGAGTGATCTCTTAAGTGTGCACTGATATTACCTTTGAGAAGTGGTTTAAAAAAAAATCTGAATGCATCAAATGTGGACTTCAGTGCAAATAGGATTCAGACCAAAGTCCCAGTCACAAGTCCGGTGCTGTTGGTGGTGCTGCTAGAAGCAAACGCAGACGCAGTCAGAACATAACGGAGAACCGCCATAGACTTTGAGGTTCCGTGACAAATGCTCACAAGACAAATGCTCACAACACTAAAAGAAAAAGAGACAAATGCTCACAAATTGTTTTATAATCTATATTTACAGTGAAAAATTATAGTATACATATATACAAATATGAAATATGTTTACATATCGGTTTAATTATGAAAATATGTACAAATACTTTCAAAACCCAATGCACTAGTAAAATATGTACATGAAATATTTCACACCTCTTAATTAGGTCACTGTGATCCCTATTACGTGCTTAGACCTATGTGATATTTCTTGTGACGTGCAACAGACTGTTCGATGGAATATTTTCCCATGAATAAAGGTTAATTAAGATTATGTAGTACCAAACAGTAATTGATAGTCTCATTATCATGACTATCTTTAAGATCACCATTTCATTTGTCAGGGAGATGTGATCCCTCTCACGTGCTCAGGCCTATGTGATATGTCTTGCGTGACATGCAGCAGAATGTTCAGTTGACTTTTTGAAAAATAAAGATTGTAAAACAATTTGTGAGCGTTTGTCTCTTTTTCTATTAGCATTGTAAACTACTAATAAGACACGTTAGCCCCCTAGCTAACGGGTGTGACCCTTTAGCCCAGTGGTTCTCAACCTTTTTGGGGTCCTGGACCCCCTGCGTATTTTTGATCTACCCTGAGGACCCCTCCACCTGATCTTGGGGGAGGGGGGTTTCAATTTGATAGAAACAGTAGAAACTGCATTTTAAATTGCATTATAGCATTTATTCACTCTTTGGGGCAAAAATAAGAGCTTTCAGTATTAACTTAGATATACTAGTTAACAAAACAGAATTCTTATGCAGTAACTTTCAGATATATGTAACAACACAGAATATGTATTCAGTAACTTTCAGATATATGTAACAACAGAATTTTAACTGCATTGCAAACGGGAGCGAGATCGCTTATTAAAATACAATAAATTACACTTGTGAAACAGATGTAATTAGAGAAAAAAGTCCTGTTACCCATTATAGTTTAGGTAGATAAAGGTCTCAGTCACATTTGAGTAAAATAATCCTATTTCTATAAATGTCATAGGATCTTTTTTTAAAGATATTTTATTTTCACGGACCCCTTGCAATTACACCACGGACCCACTAGGGGTCCGCGGACCCCGGTTGAGAAACACTGCTTTAGCCGAGCGGTGCGGTACACCGCGTATTGAATCCGGCACCGGGCAAGAAAATACCCGGTTACAGTGTTTGTGAGCATCCGACGTTGTGTACTTACTTTCACTGTAAGTGTGTCTACCTTACCTGAACTTGACCGGGTCAGGGTGCAAAACAACAACAACTTTCAATTCAAAGCCGCATACTGACCTCGGGTATGTCTCGGCTGTCGTGTGACTTCTCTAAGAAACCGAGTCGAGGAAACGGGCATTCCGTCCGGCTCGACAGTCTCTCGTGGGAAAGCAAGATGTCGTCCAGAGAAAAGAAGTTTTCTTCCATTCCTACTCCCGGCGGGACGGCGAGGTACGCCTGCGACTCCATTGAAGACCCTGAAGCGAGCGGGTTCACCTCCAACGACGGCGGAGAAAAACCCCCCTCCGATTGTTTGGTCCGCGTACTTCCGCGTTAAGTTTGGCGCGAAAACCTTTGCACCAATCGCAGCCCCTGCTGTCCTGTCGAGTCTAAAGCAGTCGATTACCGAAAGACAGAACTCGTCCGCTGTCGATCACGAGTTTTACTGTTGTTAATTTCGTTTTCTTTTGTTTTTTGTTGTCCCCCCCCCCACCTCACTTTTTGTTAATAATAAACAGCCTTGCCTGTTTTAATGACACATCTGCCATGCAGAATAAAATCCAACCTTTTCCAGACGATTATGTTGTTGCAATTCTCAGTTTGACCACCGGAGGTCAGAATATCACAATGGGAAATTAAATGACCCCGTAAGGTCTGTGTTTGGCATTCGTTTGGGCCTGATTCGCTGGAAGCTAAAAGGAATTTATAGGATGGATGCAGACGACTAAGGAGCCGAGTATTCCCCTGCAAGCTCCTGCATGTAAAGCTACATTTCTCTCGCAGGAAAGGATCACGAGTTATTTCTCATTCTCTTACCCTCTCTCTCAGCTGATCACAGTCAATAGTCAATCAATAATAAAGATCAATGAAATTCAGCAAATAAGCACGATTACAGCCGTTGCAGTGTACATCTCCTGTCAATCAAACGCAAAAAAAATCTAAAGCTAGATGTAATAATAACAGTACAATCACTTTGCTTAATTTGACATTTTTAATATTATATATTATTGTATGTACCATTATCATTACTCATCCCACAGATTGCACATCAAAATCATCAAACATGTTAGTCAGCGCCCCAAAAAATGCAGGCAGCCATTCACATCCTCAGAAAATAAAATAAGTCATCAAATAAAACAAGTCAAATGAAATAAAGCCATAGTAAATGAAGGTATTGTATTTCTGTAGCTGTGAATCCGAGCTGAAACGGCAGGCGGGTGGTACAGTACTGTGTACTGCAGCAGAAATCTGTAAAACCTACTGTATATTTTCACACGGCTGCTGTATCAAACCCAAAACAGGCTGAAGCAGGCATCGTTTCCAAAATAGATCATTTCTCTTCACTGGCTTACGGCCATGATACACAGTCAATATTTTGAGGCATGGTAAAGGGCAGCATTACATTAACATTTTCGTCCTTACAGCCCTCTGCTGTGCACACCGACTCTGTCCCCGGTTGTTAGTCCCCCATCGCCGCCGAACGCAACAGTGCCAGTCAACGCTGCCTCAAAAGCCTCCACGTGTCACAACCTTGACAAGGAGCAAGTAAGATCTTAGCACTAAGAGGCTTGTAAATGCTTTACATGAAGTGCTACTGGTGAGGCATTATAACAACATCACAACGACGTCACATCGAAACTAGAACATGGCATACAAAAAAATGTGAGGGGGTTGAACCCTTTTCTGACACAGACACAATGTCTTTAAAACCGTTTCGTAAGACAGCCATACTAAGTTCACCATGTACATGAATGTGTTTCGTTACGCACTGCGATGTTAATCATTTTCTGAAGAGGATTCATCCGGCACAGTGCATATTATAATGCACTCATAGGATGCGCTCGTTCCCTCCTCACCGTGCAAATGTGAACATATATGCAACGTGGTGCATATACGTTTCTTGTGTATTCATAGGCCACGCTTATAATGCCTCGCTGTGCACCTCGGGTAAAGTTTTACAACAAGCCTACAGGCGTACTTGTCCTCGAGCTCTCCCGCGCCGAACCGTAATACCCGCTTACTAAGGTTGTTTGTCCTGTGCAACCTGGAGAGAAATAACCTATGCCCGGTGCAGTGCAGATAAGCCCTGCTGTGAAAACGGTTAACTGATGGCTTATCAGAACAGGGAAGATTTTCTGTTGGCTTCAGGGTACGAAGGCCCCCCCCCCCCACCTCCACCCCCACACCCACCTAAGGTCTTGATTTCATTCGAGTGTGTTCAATTCCATCCTTCCTTTCCTGGTAAACGCCCATAAAGGAGACTCCGGACCGCTGAAACAAAAGGGCAGAGCCAGGCTGTAAACTTCATTATCCGTTGTGTAGTCGGTTTTTGAGTTAGCGCAAAGTTATCTCGCCTATCACAATTATGATTCACGGCTCGAAAGAGATCATAAAATAGATGGGAGCAAAAAAACCAACCCCATCTCCCCAAGTCAGTGGCGAGAACTCCTGCGTCTGACGTCTTGATGAAAGACCATATATTATCTGTCTGTTGGGTGAAAGGGGGCCTTGGTACTCTGAAGCGGCGAGGAAGCTCTTGGCCCTGATCAGTGGTTTAATCCGAACCTCGAAGGTCTGCTCTGAAAAGTCTCCCGGTGACTAGGTTTTCCCTAAAGCGTCTTAGGTAAATAAGACCTTCTCCTATCCACCGATTTTGGGGGAAAACGTGCAGAAAGTTAAGTTTTTTTTTTCTTTTTCTTTATTTTTTTTTTTTTGTTGCAACTGCTTGAACATCGTTTCTGATAACTGTTTTGCCCCCCGCGTTTAATCTAGCTCTACTTCCTCGTGTTTATCTGGAAATGTTAAAGCAAAAAAAATTTGCAACATCGATGATTCCACGGCAAACAAGACAAACTGGATCTGCGTGTCCCAATACGTCCGCTACACACTTTGCAATAAGCTTAGCACTAAGATTCTTAGTGAGATACCCAGTGCTACTCGGCTGCATCTGACGAATGGTATCGGGGTTACTAAAATGAAATATTGACAGTAGTGTCTGGCATCTAGCACACATGGAACCGTTACTACCCCACCATTTGTTTACAGTAGTTTCGTTTTTGTTTGCTTGTTTGCTTGTTTTTTTTTGTTTTTTTTAGTAGTCATCGTCATACATCAGCTCCTCCGTACGCAAAGAGGCATTCTGACGAGTGAGTTACATCTCACGGTGATCTGAATATCAAACAAATATTGTTAAATATGAATGAGTGAATAAATAAGCCCCATTTAGTGGATCCACAGTGGGACTTAAAAAGTCCTTTAAGGGTCTATATGTGGTTAACGTACTCAGTTAGCCACATCCTCAGTCAACGTAACCAGAAATGGCTAGATCTATTCCAGCATAAACTCGATGTGGGGGGGGGGGGGGGGACCTAACAGTAATATGGACCAAGAGGCATCTTGATCACTCACACTCACACACACACACACACACACGAAAACACTCATATACAAGCAAGCAATGATGTACACACTGCATCACCTACATAAACAAATGTGCACACATGTGTGCACGTGCACACATGCGCCCGCATACACACACACACACACATACACACGCGCACACACACGCACGCACACACACACACGTTTCTAGGCTCTCACAAGAAAATGGCTAATCATGACCAGTGTCTCACCAGCAAGAGAAAGAAAAAAAAAGAAAACCAACCCGGGCAGGTCTAAAATAAAGAAAGAGAGTTCATACGTGTCGTATAACATCATGTTGCTTCTCTGTAAACATCAGCAAAGTAAAGGGAGGACTGGCAGTCTCACACAGGGAGCATGGACAACTACACTGTAAACGTTTCAATACACAGACCAGCACAGCACTGTCTCAGTCGGCCCACTAAGATCACCCCAGCTATCGGGTTCAGGCACTAACACAGGCGTGTGCATGTGCATGTGCTCACACACCAACACACACACACAATCATATTTAACTATATATATATGTATATGTGTGTGTGTATATGTATGTATGTATGTATGTGTGTATGTGTGTATGTGTGTATGTATATGTGTGTATATATGTACACACACATGCATAATACATGTATGCATATATGTACATATGTATGTGTGTACATATAAAAGTATGTACATATATGGTATATGTATACATATATATGTATGTACATATACTATGTACACATATATATACACACACATGTACACACTAAATTTCAGCAACAGCTTATACCGTTGTGTTTTTGACACACTCAAGAACACTCGCACGCACACAAAACCACACAGCCGCACTCAGCCACAATCACACATATACATACACACACAAGGTAAAGTCTGACGCCCCCCAACGTACATTTTACAGAGTAGGGGCATGAACGAAATTGCAGGCTCCTCCCTCTGATGCAGATGAACAAATGTGGACAGAGCATGTCCCAGGCCCTGCATGCTTTACACCAGCCCCTACCCTCTCTTGGTCCACCTTTACATCCTTCCATCCCTATTATTTAGATTGAAGACAAGCTTTATGTCCTTTTTTTTTAAACCCATCTTGCCCAAATGTGCACTTCGCGGATTCCTCCAACCAGATCTAAAAGCATTAAGATTGATGCACAATGTATGTAGGCACACATGGACAGTGGAAGTGCTTTTGCCAAATCGTTTTGATTATTCATCATTAGTCAAATCGGCAGGGGGTAAATTCACAAGTGTGCATGTCACATGAGGGCAGGAGGGTACAAAATAGGGGGAGGACTACAACAAATAAACACGTTGGAACCCATTTAACGAGAGGGTTCTGCTGTAGCCTTGTTATGAGATGAAGAGGGCCGCCATATAATGTACAAGTCCAGTCTGTCACTGTTCAGCATCGTGAGCTCTCAGAACTGGAGAATCCTCCTTTTCAACCCACTCTCTCCGTTGTGTTATTTTCCTTCTCTTCATCCTCCTCTTCAGATTTGCTTGTCTCCTTCACCAACTCTTGTTTCCTTTTCTCAGCTAAGGCCGTGGAGGGGAGGAAGGGGGGACACTGGATACAAATAACCGGCAGGCCTCGCTCTGGATCCAAGATGGAAGGCCAGTTGCTAACGGCCTTTGGAGGAGCAAGTAAGGGTGACTGTCTGGTGTGATGAAGCCATTTCAGGACTCAGGATGGAGGCCTATGAAGCTCGCACTACATGGGGTAACTGGCTTCTTTTTTTTTTTGCTGCCACTTAGGGACTCTGTTAGCCTGCAGAGACAACTAGCAGCAGTGGGAGGGGCAGGGCTGGGGGGCAGACGGACGATAGGGATGGTGGTGGTGTGATGGGGTGGGGTGGGTGGATAAGGGAGGGGCTCTGTCATGTAGGTTAGCGTTGGCTTGATGTTTTATTTTTTGGTTCACTTCACAAGGAATTATTTTCTTGGTTAGGATGATTAATTCCATAAGATAGTTATGCTTGTTTGCTTCGATTGTTTTGTCTGTTTTGGTTGTGTCTTTGTCCAGATATCCATGGCAGAACCATGAGGTACACTAGAGGGAGAGAGAGAGAGAGAGAGAGAGCGAGAGAGAGGGAGAGAAAGAGACAGAGTATGTATAATACAGAGTGTAGTGACAAAGAATATGTCCAACAGGAAGTTACAGTGATCAACTACTTATACTGATGAAAAGTCACAGATGGAGTCATTCCTATACTAACGCTATCAAATAATTCGGTTTTTCCCCCCCTTTTTCTCCCCAGTAGTACCCGGCCAATTACCCCACTCTTCCGAGCCGTCCCGGTCGGTGCTCCACCCCCTCTGCAGACCCGATCACGGCTGCCGACTACCACATGCCTCCTCCGATACAGGTGGAGTCGCCAGCTGCTTCTTTTCACCTGACAGTGAGGAGTTTCACCAGGGGGACCACCCTATTCCCCTCAGTTCCCCCTGAACAGGCGCCCCGACCGACCAGAGGAGGCGCTAGTGCAGCAGCCAGGACACATACCCACATCCGGCTTCCCACCCCCAGACAGGGCCAATCCTGTCTGTAGGGACGCCCCACCAAGCTGGAGGCAACACAGGGATTTGAATCGGTATATGTGTATGTTGGCAGGCAACGGAATAGACCGCCACGCTACCCGGACGCCCCAAAATTCAGCTATTCTGATCAAACAGTCCACTTAAAATGACGTTGGACCTTTCATAACTGGGAACTTCATAAAAGAACTATGAAAACTTTAAAACAAAGGTAATTCAGGAAATCCAAACACAAAATCACCGGACAGTCCAAACTGGCGTAGGCTCGCTGTCATTTTAGGCCTCGCCCTACTTTTATTCAAAAAATGTACTTTAAGCAAGGCTAAGCAAAGTTAGTGTAACCTATAGTCTATTTTTAGTGTCCTTTTTAAAGCGATGAAGCAGCTGATATAGTTTGTTACAGTACAATAGCTGACAGAAGGCAGCTGTCTTTCTGTCGGTTAAATCCAGTGAAAGAGAGGTCCTCTCGTTCACTACATTATATTTACCCAGTACGTGTACACATATCCAAAAATGGTCACTGTAAAGTCAAAAATCAACTTTGTTTAAAGTGATCCATGGCTTATAGTGATCTTATCGGCCTGGAAAGACGTTATAACTGTACGTGGCTTCCACTGTAACACAACTGAGTTCGGCTTTCAATCCATTTGCCACATTTAGCAAAATGCAAAGTGTTTTCATGCATGTTTGCATGCGTGCTTTTTGTGTGTCTGTCTGAGTGTTTGTGTGTGTGTGCATAAACACAAGCCGTGTGTTCAAGTGTGTGTGTGGAGTGATTTGCCCATAACAGCATGTGTAAGACACGTAGCTTACCTTTGTCTGTATTCAGAACTGGCCCGTTTTCAGTCAGTCAGAGGGGTGTTCAGGACAGGACCGATTGATCTCAAACCAAGAATCTATACAGCTACAGACACAATTACAGACAGCGGCATTCACTTCAGCAG
Organism: Lampris incognitus; assembly: GCF_029633865.1. Lineage (NCBI taxonomy): Eukaryota > Metazoa > Chordata > Actinopteri > Lampriformes > Lampridae > Lampris > Lampris incognitus. The sequence goes on along the minus strand of NC_079216.1, from coordinate 9,753,244 downwards.
GCCACAAGTTTATACAGTGGCAAAGAAATCACAGAGAGAGAGGGGGGGGGGCAGAGAGAGAGAGAGGCAGAGAGAGAGCAAGAAAAAGAGAGGCAGAGAGAGGGGCAGAGAGACAGAGAGAGCAAGAAAAAGAGAGAGAGAATGAGGCAGAGTGAGAGGGGGGGGCAGAGAGAGAGGCAGAGAGCGAGAAGGAGAGGCAAAGAGAGAGAAAGGCAGAGAGGCAGAGACAAAGAGAGAGCAAGAGAGAGAGGCAGAGAGAGAGAGAGAGAGAGAGAGAGAGAGAGAGAGAGAGAGAGAGAGAGAGAGAGAGAGAGAGAGAGAGAGAGAGAGAGAGAGAGAGAGAGAGAGAGAGAGACAGAGAGAGAGAGAGAGAGAGAGAGAGAGAGACCTTTTTTGGGAACTATCTTATATTAATGTTTTTGAGCAGTGATAGTCCAACATTGCCGATCAGTCAGGAGATGGCAAGAGAGGAGATGATGACACAAAGCTAATGGAAAACCGAGAGGAAATGATTACTGTAAAGTATTAGCTACGGCTACCGACGCAATCAGCGAGCGAGATTTCCAGACCTGATTAACGGTCGAACACAGACCTTGTCATGCACGCCACGGAGCAGCGCCACCTCACTTTAAGCTGTTTACTGCACTGTCATCTCATCAGATTGCTTAGAAATCGTATTTCCGTGTAGACTATTTAGCTGAGATGTAAAGAGATTTTACACACAAATGTAAGCAAACAGCGTATACTTACCCAAATGCCTATTTATCCTTTGTGTCGACTGACCCGAGCTTAATGTCTATTGATGTAACACGTTGAAAAGTGTCTGTTTTAAACAATAGCTGTTCTGGATTGCAGTGAGTAGATTTAATTAGAAGAAGTGCAATATCTTATAATGGACAGGGATTCAAATCCTTGTGTGTGTGTGTGTGTGTGTGTGTGTGTGTTTGTTTGAGAGTGAGTGAGTGAAAGAGAGCGAGAGAGAGCATATACACATGCACGTGTGTGTGCATGCGACTCACCTTTTGTGGTAGATGCAGAGGCATGGCAGTCTGGCTATGGTGTCCCCTTGCTGCAGTTCCTCTAGGCAGATCACACACTCCCCAGCATCCTTCGCTAACACATCATCTGAGGTGGTGCACACACACATGCGTACAAACACAAACACACACACACGTACGCATAGGCATACACATAAACAAACGAAAACACAGAGAGGGAAACAGGTGCGTGCACACACACACACACACACACACACACACACACACACACACACACACAGAATAAAACAGCTTATCAGTATGCAAAAGTAGAATGCAACAACAAGTGAAGTGCAGAGACACATAATAGCTTTTGCTGGCTGACTGTCACTTGTACAATCAAACAAACAAACGAGAAAGAGTTGAGTGGCATTAGAAGCTTTGCAGGTGTCTGTAATGGTGTGTTTGCAGTACAGACGTCTATGTCTTGGTTTGTCATTTGCAAGTTAACAAGTGAGTGTGGCGGTCTGTTCCGTTGCCTACCAACACGGGGATCGCCGGTTCGAATCCCCGTGTTACCTCCGCCTTGGTCGGGCGTCCCTACAGACACAACTGGCCGTGTCTGCGGGTGGGAAGCCGGATGTGGGTGTGTGTCCTAGTCGCTGCACTAGGGCCTCCTCTGGTCGATCGGGGTGGCAATTCAGGGAGGAGGGGGAACTGGGGGGAATAGCGTGTTCCTCCCACGCGCTACGCCCCCTGGTGAAACTCCTCACTGTCAGGTGAAAAGACCCAGCTGGTGACTCCACATGTATTGGAGGAGGCATGTGGTAGCCTGCAGCCCTCCCCGGATCGGCAGGGGGGGTGGAGCAGCGACCAGGACGGCTCGGAAAATAGGGTAATTGGCCAATTACAGTTGGGGAGAAAAAGGAAAGCAAAACAGAACAAAACAAAAACAATATGATTGGCTGGACAGAGAATGTGAGTGCAGCCAGTGAACTCATAAGACCGTAGCAGACTAAGGTTCACAATGCCGTGGGTTTGCATCTCCGCCGAGCATCACCAGTAGAATCAGTAGAAAATGTTGTTCCTCACCATTCTGACTTGCACTAATCCACATTGTCCATTTCCTTCTCCCCCATTACGATAAACACAAATAAGAAAAAAACAAAGCAAAAAAAAAAAATGATGCAAAAAAAAAGCAATTTCTTTTTCTGGGGGTGGTTGGGTTATCATAAGATTTTAACATGTTTTATCTCTTGTGGTACTATTGAAATGTTTTGATATTTATATGGTAACAACAATATCTAAACATTCCATGTTAGTGCTGTGCCAGAATAGCAGTAGTTATTGTTTGATTCCACCAGTTGATCCCGTCACCCTGTTAACACAGGACTAATGGAAATGCAGAGCAGGGGCGTCTCCGGTTTGGCTGCTGGCTCTGCTAGTGACCATCAGATTAGCAGGTCTCAACAATAAATGTGCCCATAGATATAAAAAACTTAGTCATGTAGGTTCTGTGCTTCAAAATACCATGTCGGCAGAATTTAGACCAATCTTAAGTCTTTGAATATTTTCATTGTAGGTCCCTAATACAAGATATGGACGAGAAACATCTTCCACGTATCAGTAAATAGCCTTGTATACAAAACCACCCACGGCGAGACAAGGTCCACACCACATTTTTCCTGGGGCCGAGTCCGAGTCAAGTCCCAGACCAAAGCTCATTGAGTTTGAGTCGAGTCAAAGACTTTAATCCACCTGAAGACCAATGGGGCCAAAACTTAGGTAACGACTGACACCAGAACAGTGCAGGTCCAACTGAACACAATTAAACACAACTTTAACTGTAGTAATCTACCATCATTTTTCAGGTCAAAATTTTAGCTACTACACCGTAATGTCTATTTAAGCTTTTTTCCCCCTTTGCCAAGGAAGGAATGTTGCAGATTCCAATGCTTCAGAGATACAAATAAAAAAAAAATATTGATTTTAAAAATTACAAAGAAAGTAAATTAAATAGGGAATGATCTGTGACAAAGTGGACAAAAATGATGAGTGCTCTGTCTGAGTCAAGTCCGAGTCATTACACTGTGAAGTCCACGGCAAGTAAGAAAGAGTTTATACAGCACAGAGATGGATAGTATGTCAATTAAATGTATTTAATATAATATGTATTTAATTACTTTTGAGTATTTTATCATTTGTATTTTGCTGGACAGAAAAAAACTAAGATATAATTTGTAACGAAACACTTTAAGAGCTTGTATATTTCAAATACTTAAAATACATTATTTAATATGTCATTTTACTCTCAAATAAGACACATTTTTATCCCGAGGCTTAAACTGTAGAAAAAATAAAACCTGTACAGCAATTAGCCTGATCACAGTCAAGTCAAGTCAATTTTATTTGTATAGCCCAATATCATAACTTAAAAATTTGCCTCAAGGGGCTTTACAGCAACACAACATCCTGTCCTTAGACCGCCGCATCAGATAAGGAACAACTCCCTAAAGAAAACTCTTTAACAGGGAGTAAAAATAGGAAGAAACCTCAGGGAGAGCAACAGAGGAGGGATCTCTCTCTCCCAAGATGGACAACGTGTGTTTGCACAATTTACAGAATACAACATTGAAAGAGGATAACAGAATTATAATGGAATTATAAAATTTATGAAGAATATGATGAGGAGTATGCCAAGCAGTGTCCAGACGCCAGCGGAACAGCCCAGGACCCGAGCCACACGACCAGCATCACCGTGTGATGGCTAAATGCAAGTGAATCACGTGACATGTCCTGTCGGGTCCAGCAACACACTCACTGTGGACTACCCTATTTCAGTTGAGTTCCTTGTGACCAGTAGCTTGAGGAATGAAGCTGCTTTGGTGTTTGGTGCAAATTTCCCCTAAGCTAAAGCTATGTAAGCAAAACATGATCAGATATTGCATGCTAAGGCAAGCTTCTGAATGACTCTAAAAAAAAAGGAGCAATTAGCAAACACGTGCTCCAGAACTGTAAAATATACTTACTAGCTAGTAAAATTAGCATACCAGCTAACATCACAGACACGCTCAGGCAGCCTGGAACAGTGGCATCATAAAAAACAAGTTATATGGGAGTCACTGTACATTGAATACAAACAGACATGCTGGAACATGAACTGGCTGCCCTTGCTTGCAGACATTTTCCCTGTCCACATACCTACAGACACATTGCAGAACTACTGTAATGTAAATGTAATGTACTGGAGGACATCCATTCAGAATATGAACTCACAACTGACTCTATTGTAACTACTTTAACTGCCAATGCATCAAACTTCTCAAAGGCATTTCGACAGTTCAGTCACAGTCGTTTCAGAGGAACAGCATGAGACAAATGAGCAGGAACAGGCTCTTCCATCTGTAATAATAGACCCAGAGGGAGAAGGGGTGTCAGAGTGTGCTATCATTCTTCCACCTTACGTTAGGTGTTCCACTCACACACTGAGTTTGGTTTCAACCACTGATGCCAAAAGGGCAATTAAAGTCAATTCAACTCTCTCCATGCTGAATCGTTCATCCATGGCAAAGTGTTCAGCCCTATGGAATGCTTCTGGCAGACCAAAATATGCAGAGATACTCAATGACTTAACCAACCAGCAACTGAAGACACCCTGCGTTTGTATAGGTGGAATTCTCTATGACTGTTTGAGTCAGCTGACATTTCTTTGGGAAAAGCTTCCTGAGATCATGCCTGCTTTGCAACTCCCACCGTTCAGAGGTAACGCTTAATTTCCTTGAGGAATGCTGCAGAGTCCTCATGCCCATTGCCATTGCAATTGACCGGCCGCCTTCAAGGTCAGACCTCATGCTACTATGGTAAGTTCATACCTACCCTCTTTGCTGTTCAGGCTAAACTACATAACCTGCAAGCATCAAACCTGCGGTACTGCTCACATATCCTGCAAGCCACCATAGCTGGCTTTGAGAAAAGGTTCAGTAGCTTCTTACAGCTGAAGACTAATGTCAATGAAGCCATCCTGGCTGCAGCAACCCACCCATTTTTCAAGATGAGGTGGTTGCCTTCCAAACTAGCTGCAGAGAAGAAGAGGATACATCCCCTGTTTCTGCACTCAGCTGAAGAACTTGGCCTTGTGTCAGAAAGCAAGACCGCCTCATCAAACACCGCTGAAGAGAATGAAGATGATTTCTTCATCTTCTCTGACCAGGGTACGGGTAAATCACTCTCACTTCTGTGTCTTAAGTTTAAACTGCAATTTCATGAATTCTCAATATTGTTCATATTCATCATGATGAATATTCACCAAAAATCAATATTCATCAATTAGAAAATAAATGAATTGCTAGTTTCATGTCATGTTTTTAAATATTTTGTGATATTTAAAAAAAATAATATTCATCGATTAAAAAATAAATGAGCTGCTAGTTTCATGTCATGTTTTTGTGATATTAAAAATCCTTGAATGTATTCAGAATCATAACAGTCTTGTTTCCCTGTTTGCCTCTACTGTTTCCAATCCCAACAACAGGAACTGAGAGCCAGTTGGGCAGAGAGATATTGCCCTGCCATAGCAAAGCAGAGTTGGAGACTCTTCACTTTCTGGAGGACCCCAGAAAGGACCTTTCCTCACTGGATTCATATCCACTGATCAAGCTACTCTTATACTGTGTTTGCTGTGTTTGTCTGTGCCTGTCTTGCACTGTTTGGTGAAGCCACAGCCCTCAATTCATTTTTAACATGTGCCTGCACGTTGTTTTTAACGACAATAAATTGAATTGAATTGAATTAAATTGAATTGTGAGATTCAACACCACTTTGCCATCATCAGCACCAGTTAAGCATCTCTTCTCCTTCGCAGGCATGGTTTACCGCCGTCACAGAAGGCAATTAACAGCTGAACGGATGGAGAAATTAGTTGTGCTTAAAAAAAAACTAAAACTGAAATGTAAAAAAATAATTGTTAGATATTAGTTATGCTGAAAAACAACTAAAAGAGAAATGGAAGGACAGCAGTGTTAGGGGGTACATAAAGGAATATACTCTTTTTTTAGGTTGATGTTGGCAGCGGGGGGTGCTTCTTTTTATCTTCTGCTATTTTGCACTATATTGTACTTTCATCAATATATTTAGTAAATGTTCTACAACTCAAAAACATTACAACACATAAATATATATAAACATACCCACATACCCACATTCATCATACATGAAAATTCCATCTGCATACAAATATATGCATCTCTATATGTGCATCTCTATGTATATCCACACATATACAATAAAAAAGCAACAACAAAAACAAATAATGATAATACTAAAAAGGCACGTTCAATGAAGACACTAGAGTATGAGAGTCCATCCAAATTTTACACTACATTCATCCAGGTATCATACTCTGCTGTAATGGTACTGTTATGTGACTTAGAAACTTGTTCCTAAGACACATAACAGGTCGCTTGTAAAGCTTGAGATCTCAGAAATTTACTTACTTCACTGCACTTAAATGTCCAGTCTTATTGTCTTCTGAAAGAACTAGTGCATCACTGTGACCTATCTGTTCAGTTCTCCCAGTTGCGTTACAATTGGCTGTTCACTCAGTCAGTCAATGGCTGCTTTGACTGACAAAAACCACCCAGCATGCATCCCTGAATTTGCAGCCTCCCACCTCCACAATTCCTGATTGGCCACTTCAGTCTTTTCAATGTAGGGGGTTAAGGTCAGACCCATGTTGAGGCTACTAAATGCCTAAAATGTGATAGCAGTTTGTATAGAATGTATTTTATTATTTTCAAATTACAAATTACTTGTATTTTAATTAAATACATTTTCTCATGCCAGTATTTTGTATTTTATTTTGATACATTGGATAAGCAAGCATTTGTAATTTGTAACAATATACTTGTTGATGTATTTGTGCCCATCTCTGATATAGTACCTATTAAAACAGTTACAAAGTGCTGCACAAGATACAGATACAGAAAAATAAACAACATACATATACAGTTATATACATATAAGTGAAAATTACATCCCCTTTACAGGGAAGGCAAATCAGTGGAGATGGGTTTTGAGAAGATTTTAAAGCTGTTTACAGACTCAGCTGATCTAACAGAGGGGAGAGACTGTTCCAGAGGGAGTGGGCCCTAACAGAAAAAGCACAGTCACCCTTGGACTTGCAGAGGGAGTGGGGTATAAATAAGAGACCCTGGTCAGAAGAGCTGAGTAGCCTACAGGTTGAGTAAGGATGTAAATGTTCAGAAATGAATAAAGGGGCAAGACCTGGTAGGGCCTTGTATGTGATAAGCAATATCTTGAAGTTTATTCTATACTTTACGGGGAGGCAATGAAGGGATGTGAGTATTGGTGTGATGTGTGATCTATGATTGGTATTGGCTAGCAGCCTGGCTGCAACATTTTGCATGAGTTGCAGGCGAGCCAGGGCTGCTTGGCTGAGACAGGAGAAAAGAGCATTGCAGTAGTCAAGGTGTGAAAAAATTAGGGTATGGATTAGTAATTCTAGATCTCTGATTGATAGCATGGAGAGCATTCATTTGATTTTTGCAACGTTCCGGAGTTGGAAAAAGCAGGTTTGCACAAGCTTGTTTATGTGTGGGTCAAAGTTCAGATTTAGTCAGATTACACCCATATTTCTTGAGGAGGGTTTAAAATTGGTGGTCAGAGGGCCGATACGGGGTTTCACTTCTGAGACAAACTTATTAGGACCAATAAGGAGAATCTCGGTTTTGTTTGAATTGAGTTGAAGTGAAATTCATTCCTTAATAGCAGCAAAGCAGTCATGAAGGGCACCAATATTACCCATATCATTTGGCTTAACTGAAAAATACAGCTGCATGTCATCAGGGTAGCAATGGCGAGAGATGCAATTGAACGGGCTAACCAGATTGCCTAGCGGTAACGTGTAAAGTGAGAAAAGGATGGGACCAAGGACTGAACCCTGCAGAACTCCACAGAGTATAGGGGCAGTTGAGGACACAAAGTTGTCGATGACAACCTAAAAGTTCCTGTTATACAGATCGGATGAGAGCCAATTGAGAGCAGAGCGCGAGATAACACCCACTTATTTAAATGTTCAACCAAGATGGCGTGATCAATATTATCAAAAGCAGCAGTTAATTCGAGCAGGACCAGGATAGAATGTTTGCCATTGTCAGCACGCATGAGATTGTCATTTGTCACTCTTAGTAGACTCAGACTTAAGACTCAAGACTCAGAACTCAAACAAATGCAGACTCAAGACTGGATTTGAGACCGAGTCCATACTCAAGTACTATAACCTTATCTGTGAACACGAGTATGTGTGTGAATTATAAAAAAACCCCAAAACTAGGAAATTCCATTCATGGTGATATGGATAGAAAAGCAGAAAGACTGATGGACAGAGATGTAGATAAACAGACAGACAGAAATTACAACAATGAATAAAGGCAGAACAAAGACGCATTAACATGAATGTGGGGCAGATAAAGAGGGGAGGGAAGGGGAAGTAGACAGTGTGAGATGGAATAAGAGACCGAAGACATATGCTCTGACTGCAAATCAGCTTAATTCCCCAACAAACTCCCATTATCCTGCTGTCTTCTGTAACACCACCTATACTCTCCAACCCCCTCCTTCCTTTACTCTGTCCTCCGTTCCTCCCAGCTCCTTCAAAAAACCCAGAAATTCTCCATTATGTTACCTCTGATGAAACTACAGAAACACATCAGCTCCCCTTTTTCCACAAACCTGACTCAAAACAATGCAGTACACTGTCCTCCCCCATCTATTTTCTCCCTCGACCTCTCTCTCCGCTTCTCCTCTCATGCTCCTTAACTAATTACCCCATTACTAACAGTGATTTCAAATGCTCTGTGCATCAATAGCAGAGGGGTGGGACAGCTGTGCAAAACATGCTATGGTACAAGCATGCAATGAAACACTGTGATTGTGTTTGAGTGTCTGTTTCGCCCAATTTGAATATTTTTTGTGGTACTTTGAAGTAAAACACTTGCAGTAAGTTCATCCAAACCATGTTGTTTATGAGTGCACATCTGACTACTTTTCTCTATGTGTGTGTGTGTGAGTGTGTGTGTGCGTGTGTGTGTGTGTTTGTGAGCCTAAGAGAAGGAAGTGTGGTGCAAGGTAGTACACTCGGTCCATGTGAGCTGACCACTGTGTCTTTTCTGGGCTTTGACTTTGCATGATGATATTTTAATGCCTGCAACTAAATATAGACCTCTCATGGAGAGCAAGAGATAGAGGGTGGGGGTTGATGGTGGTGGAGAGAGGGGAGGGGTGTGACACAGTAAGGAAGAGAGACAGTGAGACAGAGAGCCTGGTTGGAAAAGTTCAGTTTGTCTTTTACAGTTCCAGTCAGTGGATCACGCATCAAGGAATCGAGACAGCAGGCCAAACTTGGATTCAGAGCGGAAAGGCAAAAGCTCCCAAAAGTCGTGCACATACCTATTCAGGCTCAAATCTTGACTATGTATTGTATGCTAGAGAGGTACCAAAATTCCTGCAGAAAATAGGTAAATGAGTAAAACTGTAAATGAATTAGAATCAGTGAAATGGTGCAAAACCCTACATGTGAAACTCAACTTGACTGAGGGCATGGAACATATTAATATAGTCGACAGCGTCCAGGTTTGAAATGACGTATTTTCTGTAATTACCTGTCGCACAAAGTTTCCAAATGTTCTCGGTGGAACAATTCACTGACAGTTGCACAACTTCGCGCCAAAATAATGGCCAAATAACCAAAAAGAAAACACAAAGCCTGCCCTTGTTAAAGCCAGCTGGTTTTAACCATTAGGAGTGGGAGTGACATTGTGGTCAACGTGTTGGTTGACAAAGCAAGAAAATATTGCCATGAAAAGATATCTGATTCTGATCTCAAGGGGCATGTGGATGCAATTAGTGATTATTACCACCAGTAACTTAGCATTGCTCTACGTCAGTGGTTCTCAGTCAGGTCCTCAGGTACAAATTGGTTTTCCATTCTGTCAGGTATTTATTACATTCACCTGTTGTCCCGGGTCTGTTGTCCCAGGTCTGTTGTCCCAGGAAGGACTAACTGGAACAGTGGGTGAATGTAATGAACTATGTGGCAGAATCGAAAACCAGCTGTTCTGAAGGTGCCTGAGGACTGAACTGAGAAATGTGGATCCCTCTTTTTGAACTGAATCTCATAACATAGGAATTAATATACAAAGAAACTACTCCACCCCTATAGTTCGTTATAACTACTGGGGCACAGGTATTGTGTTTTCTATTTACCCAAAATTAATAAATCTCATGTGGATCCATGACACTTTACACTCCATCAATATTAAGATGCACATGCTAATCCCAGCTTCATTAAAGAGAAACGTTAGCAATTTCCATCAAAAGGCAGCTGCGTGGGGCGTCCGGCTGGCGTAGCAGTCTGTTCCGTTGCCTACCAACACGGACATCGCTGGTTCGAATACATGTGTTACCTCCGGCTTTGTCGGGCATCCCTACAGACACAACTGGCCGTGTCTGCGAGTGGGAAGCTGGATTTGGGTATGTGTCCTAGTCGCTGCACTAACGCCTCCTCTGGTCGATCGAGGCGCCTGTTCGGGGGGGTACTGGGGGGAATAGCGTGATCCTCCCATGCGCTACATTCCCCTGGTGAAACTCCTCACTGTCAGGTGAAAAGAAGAGGCTGGTGACTCCACATGTATGGGAGGAGGCATGTGGTAGTCTGCAGCCCTCCCCAGATCAGCACAGGGGGTGGAGCAGCGACCGGGACGGCTAGGAAGAGTGGGGTAATTGGCCAAGTACAATTGGGGGGGGGGTATATATATATATATAATTTTTTTCCGAAACCGTCAATGGTGTTATAAGTGCTCAACTAATGAGGAGCGGAATATCAACACAGATACAGGAAAGAAGGCAGCATTAAAACTTTTTTTCTGGTATCCATGTTGATATATATATATGTATGTGTGTATGTGTGTGTGTGTGTGTATGTGAATATATATGTGTGTGTGTGTATATATATATATGTGTGTGTGTATGTATATATGTATATGTATATATATGTATGTATATGTGTGTGTGTGTGTGTGTGTATATAAAGCAGCTGCATTAGCAACACATTTCTTTGGGTTATGTGCGGGTAACCACCGAGCAGGTTGGCGCCTTGCATGGCTTGGTGAGCGTGTTGTGTGAATGGGTGAATGTGAGGCGTGCTGTAGAGCGCTCTGAGTGCTCTGTTGAGTAGAAAAGCATTATATAAATGTAATTTATTTAAGTTGTTTGTTATTATCATAAGCTGGAACCTTTTTTGGGGTTACAAATTGTGTGTGTGTGTGTGTGTGTGTGTGGGTCCAGGTGATTGACAACAGACCCCTGAGTGAGCTAGGGAATGGAATAAGGTGCATCTCTCTCTCCTTGTGTGTCCAAAAAATGAGGACAACAGAGAGGAGAGGCAGAGATGGAGGGACACAGAGCAATTACACAGACGGTAAAGAGAAACAGGAAAATAGACAGACAGACAGACAGACAGACAGACAGACAGACAGACAGACAGACAGACAGACAGACAGACAGACAGACAGACAGACAGACAGACAGACAGACAAACAGGCAGACAGGCAGGCAGGCAGGCAGGCAGACAGACAGACAGGCAGGCAGGCAGACAGGCAGGCAGGCAGGCAGACAGGCAGACAGACAAGCAGACAGGCAGACAGGCAGACAGACAGGCAGGCCGGCAGGCAGGCAGACAGACAGACGGGCAGACAGATAGATTGGAAAAAAAGACTGATTGTTGCGGGGGAGAAAGACTGAGAGAAGGAGAAAAAAATAGTGAGAGAGAAATTTGCCAGACATAAAGAGTGACAGGGAAGACGAAGCTAGGGGAAAAAGAGGAATTATGGGAGTCTTCCTCTTTTTACCTGCTCACCTCTCATTTGTTATCAGCCATCAGGTACTCCATCATTCTATATCCCATCTTCCCTCAGACAGTTTAGCGCTCCTCTTTATCTCCATCACTCAGTCTTCTCATCCCTGTTCTTGACTCCAATCCGAGGGTCGAACTGGAGGGCTTTATCTCTGTTCCACTTGACTTCCACTGCTATTTTCTACCGCAGTCCCCCCCCCCACATGTTTGGCTATAGTCAAAACTCTGGCATGTGAGAATAATTTGGGACTGTAAAGCGCCTATCGTACAGAAAGGCTTGAGGACATGCAGAGACATTTCTTTTGGTTTGAAAAGTGTCCCTACATTGTGTGTGTAGTTCTCTGAAAACAGTAATGTGAGCTAGTCGAAGATCCTTGCCACTCGTGCATTTCTGCACAGAAACCCCCTGCAGGGTGACTTGCAAGCCCTGGACTGGAAATACAATGACAGACAGTTTTCAGTAAAACAAAAAGCTGTCAGTCACAGAGATGTCGGGGGCAATGAACAGTCATGGCTGCTATCAATCACCTCGCAAAGTAACCAGGGGTGGCAATTCTGGGTTGTTCAGGGTAATTTATTACACTTGGCATAGATACCATATGAGGAAATGGCTATAAGCCTGATCATCGCAAATCAGATAGATCTTTTCGGGCAATACAGGTTGCTTACTGAATGTTATCTTTGCTATCTTACTACAACAAGTAATGTCTGCAGTAATTTCATAATAAACATAATCCCAGTGGGTGTGGGCCCTGGGATGGCCTGGCGGCCGGTCAAGGGTGTCTCCTCGCCTGCCGCCCAATGGCTGCTGGGATAGGCTCCAGCATCCCCGCGACCCTGAGAGAGCAGGATAAGCGGTTTGGATAACGGATGGATGGACACTATAGGTATATGTGCAGACAGAATATGATACTGTCCCTGAGTGTGTTCATGCACAAACAATTATTGGCTCATATCCCTGCTGAGGTTTTCTGGATAATGTAATTTTGCTTTTTACGGCGTCCGGGTGGCGTGGCGGTCTATTCCGTTGCCTACCAACATGGGGATCCCGGTTTGAATCTCCGTGTTACCTCCAGCTTGGTTGGGCATCCCTACAGACACAATTGACCGTGTCTGTGGGTGGGAAGCCGGATGTGGATGTGTGTCCTGGTCGCTGCACTAGCGCCTCCTCTGGTTAGTAGGGGCGCCTGCTTGGGGGAGAGGGGGGAATAGTGTGAACACTGTCAGGTGAGCACTAGCGCCTCCTCTGGTTAGTAGGGGCGCCTGCTTGGGGGAGAGGGGGGACTGAGGGGAATAGTGTGATCACTGTCAGGTGAAAAGAAGCGGCTGGCGACTCCACATGTATGGGAGGAGAGATGTGGTGGTATGCAGCCCTCCCCCGGATCGGCAGAGGGGGTGGAGTAGCGACCGGGACAGCTCGGAAGAGTGGGGTAATTGGCCAAGTACAATTGGGGGAGAAAAACAGGGTAAAAAACAAAAAAACAACAAAAACAACAAAAACAAATTTTTTTTTGGCTTTTTAAGCAGAATCCCTAATATCTTTGATTGGGCGTCATTTTCAAAATTGTCTTTAATATTACTGTGAAAAAGACAACAGTAAATAAGGACTACGCAATCCTTAATATAATAGATCATCTTGTTAAAATTAGCAAGATGATCTAACTTTAGCAACAATTTTGGCCAACAGTAACGGCGGCGGCCATTGGTAACACAGGCCTCGCCCGATCCGGCATGGAAATCTGATTTATGATCCGCATATTTGATTTGGCAAAGGTTTTACACCACGTGCCCTCCCTGACGTAACCCTCCCCATTTATCCAGGCTTGGGACCAGCACTAGGAACGTACTGGCTTTTGCATCCTCGGTGGCTGGGTTGTATCTCAGCAAGATGATAGTAGTAGTACAAGCATCTCGCTAAAATTAACCATTCTTACTCATGTTACTCTTAATCAGGAAGAGGGACCATTTAAGTTACCACGAGGGCCTTAAAGCTCAGAAACTAGTTGTAAACGACAACCACAAATTGATCATCAATACAAAGGCCCTAAAGTGTGAGCCAAACCCAATTCAAGAAACCACCCATAGCTGGAGTGAGCCAGAGCGACACCGAATCTTCTGGAGACCGCAAACCCCAACTAGAATAATAGTTATTTGACGATTAAGGTTGTGAACTCTGTTTGCAAGTGCATTAGAAACCAGACACCACACATATTATGAAGTGTGGTGTTACTCCCGGTTGTATGTTTGCTCAACAGCATGTGGGGCCCCGAGTCACACACGAAGGACACGGAGAGTCGTAAAAACGAAACCAACGGCGTGGCGGTTTGGGGTAAAAGGGAGCAACTGAGGGGAGAGAAGTAGTGGGAGGGCAGGAAAGCGAGAATGAGTGGAGGAAAAAAAAAGTGCAGCACTGAACAGACGGTCGATAAAGGAAAACAAAGGACTTTGACCTTCTTGGCTCCTCTGCGAGACGGCTGTCACAAAACAACTAAAACGGTGTTTGGACAGCAAGGATAACGGTGGAAAGGATGGAATGAATCATTTCAAGTACACTGAAAACCAGCCGAGTAATCTGCTCTGATTCACTAAATGCACTGCAATCTGAAGCAATGAATTCGATTTAAAACGCAACATTTTCAAACATAAAGCTTGACAGCGCAGCATCTCAGCAGTTTTGAGTCAGGGTTTCGCGAATCAACTGTACCTTGTTTGTTTTGGAAACGAGGGGCATCAAACTAATTAGCAGGCAGTCCACCTACTGTGATAAAACAAATACAATCACATTTCTTCTGACCGTAAATGAGAAGGGTTAGGTATAGTATATAGTATATAGGTATAAAGTATATATGTACAGTTGCCAAATAAATTTGAGATTACATTTTGGTGCAGATAAAAGTGGAATCAACTTACCAGCATAAAACTATTCTGTACTAAGAACAGTCTGACAAGACGTGCTACCGTGGTTGAGCGGATTTCGACAGCATACTGTTAAAACAGCTCTCCATGTACTTATTCAGGCTCAGATCGTCACTACGTAGGCCATTGCTTCTGAAAAGCAAACCAAGTGTTTCATAATTTGCAGAACATTGCGGCTAATGCTGACTCCATCTCTGTCTGCACCGAACGGGTTAATTTTGTGGACTGTCCATTATATGAGGAGAACCACTGATTACTGCAGTTACTTGAATACCCATCCATCCATTGCTTATCCTACTCAGGGTCGCGGGGATGCTGGAGCCTACCCCGGCAGTCATTGAGCGGCAGGCGGAGAGACACCCTGGACAGGCTGCCAGTCCAACACAGGGCCAACACATAAAACAACCACAAAATAAAACAGCCACACTAAATTTGGCTGAAATAAATGTTCATTGCACACTGATGAGCTAGGACATTATGACCACATGCATAATATGCTGTTGGTCCTCAATGTGCCGCCAAAACAGTGCCGACCCGACCCACCGAGGCATGGACTCTACAAGACCCCTGGAGGTGTCCTGTGGTATCTGGCACCGAAACATTAGCAGCAGATCCTTCCAGTCCTGTAAGTTGCGAGATGGAGCCACAGTGGGTCGACCTGTCGGTCCAGCACACCCCACAGAAGCTCGATCAGATTGAGATTTGGAGACCTGGGGGGCCAGGAGGTTTTTTTGCTCAATCCATTTTGCTCATGGATAATTTTTAAGCTGTTAGCTAGCTTGGGGCCTCGTCTTGCAAATTATTTACAGGATGAGTATGAGGGCTGTGTCAACTACATTGCTGAATACCTGTATAACATGTGTATTTGGATACCCGTGTTAACCAAATGCCCGTCAGCACATTTATGACACAAGTTTGACACATTAATGTCAGAACAGGCATAGGGGTAAGGCCTTATAACAGAGTAATGTACTGCTGAGGGAATGCTCTGTGTCTCTATCACCAATTCAAGTGTGCGTGTTGTGTGTGTGTGTGTGTGTGTGTGTGTGTGTGTGTGTGTGTGTGTGTGTGTGTATCTGCGTTCAAGTACTGCTCATTATTCTAATTGCTTGAGGGTAAAAACAGTCCTCGAGACAGGTGGTCCGAAACTCTTGACGCTCGGCTAGCGTTTACCAGATGGATGGAGTGAAAACAAGAGTATGTGATGGGCGGCTTGTGTCCTTGATGATGTTTAGGGCTCTCTCTCTGCGCCGGGACACATAAATGTCCTGAAGCTGTGGCAGTGACGAGCTTTTGATCATTGACACTGCTTTTTATTTTCCCATTTTAATCGCTTGTGCTCCCTTTCCCCGAGGTTGCCCATCTACACCTGAATGCCTCCAGTAATGATACTGTCCATTGCAACTCCGGGGAAGTGGATAAGGGTAGCTGTGGCTTGTTAGATAGTGCAGCCTCCACCACACACAGGTGGAGAAGGAGAGTGTGACAGTGATTAGTAACATTGGAGGCAGTGTAATGGCGTACAATGTAAGGATACTTCAAAATGGCGTCCAATTCTCCAGGGCTTTATCAGCTGTTTCAGTGCCCATACGGTTGTTTTAATCAATTCTAATCGTTAGCTTCAGCATTCGAT
Source organism: Lampris incognitus (assembly GCF_029633865.1). Classification (NCBI taxonomy): domain Eukaryota; kingdom Metazoa; phylum Chordata; class Actinopteri; order Lampriformes; family Lampridae; genus Lampris; species Lampris incognitus. The sequence continues at coordinate 9,736,788 of NC_079216.1, read as the reverse complement.
ATCACAGTTCTCCCCAGTTGCTTGACTAAAACTCTCCCCAAAAGCCGTTTCAGTTACGGTTAACGACATTAAGTGGCCCTACGGATGCACAAGAGGAGAGGAAGTTCATGAGAGAGACGGAGGAGAGGATGGGAAGGGGGGAAAAAGGGGGTGGAGAGGAGGCAAGGGAGGGATTAGCTCAAAGGAGGCCGAGATGAAACGGAGGCAAGGGGGAGATGTGAAGAAAATGTTAAAACTGAGAATGACTTGTAAATGGAGAGCAAGACAGAAAGGGAGATGAGGCAGTTGATTGGAGGGAAGAGAGAGAGAACAAGAATAGAATACAGAAGAAAACGGCAGAAAGATGATGGAGAATGATGTGATTTTAGTCCTCTGCCTTTGGTACCACATTCTGTGAGAGCCATTTTAGTTTCCCAAGCCCTTTATCCATCCTTTACTATTACAGTATATGATTTTCAGATTCCTCCTACAGGGCCGGGTAACATTGCAGCAGATGGGCTGCATGGCTACTGGTTATAAAATGGCTACTGAACAACCATCCATTATCCAAACTGCTTATCCTGCACTCAGGGTCGCGGGGATGCTGGAGCCTATCCCAACAGTCATTGGGAGGCAGGTGGGGAGACACCCTGGACAGGCCACCACACACACACACACACACACCTAGGGACAATTTAGCATGGCCGATTCACCTGACCTACATGTCTTTGGACTGTGGGAGGAAACCGGAGCACAGAGGATGACCCAAGATAACCCCCAACGTTGGACTACCCCGGGGCTCGAACCCAGGACCTTCTTGCTGTGAGGCGACCGCGCTAACCACTGCACCACCGTGCCGCCCCCTTGTGCCGCCGTGCCACCCCCCCCCCCCCCCCGCTACTGAACATGTTTGATTCAATCACATCACAGCATAGTAACCTTTACACCAGCACAAATGTGCTGGTAAACCCACGTAAGAGTCAACTGTAAGACCAAGCAAGAGGGGAAACACATCAACACATCTGTATTCATGACACCTGGCTCTGAATAGCACACACGTGTGGGAGTTAAACGGAGCACACAAGCCAACCACCCTACAGCAGCAACATGGTCCAGACCAGGACTCGTTCAATATAACCATTTATCACCTTTGAGTGGTGTTGAACATGGATGAAATATAGGACATCATCATATCATGATATGCAAAATATCTTTATGGATGCTCAGTAATTCAGGTAAGAAAATCCCAGAAGGTTGAATCAGTTCATCTGGACGCAACATTTACTGAGAGAAACGTGTCATCACTCATCTAAGTGACCTCTTCAGTCTAACCTGACTGCAGGTACCCCCACCCTTATAAACAGTACAGTGGCATCGGTTGTTATGCAGCGGTAACGTTTATAGGGGTGGGGGTACCTTCAGATGAACTGATTCAACCTTCTGTGATCGGGATATGCAATTCTATTGTCTAAATTGACGAAAACGAGAATCTGTTACCTAGAATTTTGCACAAAATGGCGTCTGAAATATTTGAGGGCGTATTATGTGAAAACTGGTTGTGGTTTGATATTATTCTACATTACCAAACATGTGACGAACCCCCGCTGGATTCTCAAATATGGTATATTTGCATACGCAAGCAGATATTGTGATACACTGTATATTGATGAGGGGAGTGGCGATTCAGTCGGGGAGCTATTTGATTCGATTTTGATTTATAGGCAACAAATCAATACGTTGTGACCAAGATTTGATTTGCATCGATTCATTTTGACACCACTGAAAAGTATAACGGGTATAACAAGTCTATCTCGAGGGATTCAGTCAATAAGTACTGCAAATGCAAATATCACCCAAAGATATTAGCTAGTTTAAGACTCTGATTTATTTTTAAACCATTCAGTCTAATTCTTTCAGCAAGCGTTGAAGCGATGCTGATCAGCTGATCCAGCACGCAGAAGAGGAGGACCGGTGGCGCCTATAAACGTCTAACTAACAGACCCCCTGAGGTCTTGTCAGCCCACGGATCATCCACATGACCAAGTTATTGTAAGCGGTTCCTGATCATTAATAAAGCTGGCCTTTGCAGGTGGAGAACCTGAACTCCGTCTAGGCCACATTCTCATGCAAATTCCCTGTGCTGTGTGCCAAGCCTGCTGACGGCACAGGCTTAAGAAGTGCAAAAAGCAATTGATAAATAAATGATTATTTCTACAAACCAACATCTGTTCCGCCTGGGTTTCTCCAGGAAAAGGCCTCATCTCTAAAACAAACCTCCGTCTTTCCAAAAAACAAAACAAAAAAGAAGCAGTAAACAGCGCTGAGGAGGACAGTGGTATGTAAAATAGACACCGTGCGATGAAGTAAACGTGTTTGTCTGATGTAGTGGCAAACAGGAAACACCTCCGGCATGAAAGAAAGACTGCAACATGATGCAGACGAGGTTATGCTTCTGTTGCACAAACCATCAGTGTCATGTAGAAGGATGTCACCGTATATGTTGATGAAGTTTGCAACACGTTAAGACTGCTTGTGTTGGCTTTGCTCCAAAGGGGTTTTTTACAAGGGCGAGACGTGTTTTGGTGATGGGCTGCCACACCTCGTTTGCAGTCAGAGGGGAAATCAGTCGCAACAACAGGTCTGTTTCTCACCGCCTCCTCCACCACACTCGGTCTGCTGGGGTACCGACTGCCCAACAGCGCCAACACATCGACATCAACTTGGAAATGGACAGAATGACGACTTATTAACGGGGGAAAGTCACGCAATGCAGCTTTAATGACACCTGTCAGTTCCACATGTTGCCAGGACAGCAGCACAGAGTCGTTATAAATGGCGATTTAAAATTGATTTTGCCCGACTTTATGTTTACTTATGGATTCTGTTGGTATGCGTGGTATTAATTTGCACTATCAGCTGTATTATCCTATATTATGGCCTCCTCCCTTCTTCACTTTGTTCTATTTTGCCAAGACACAACTCCATAAGACTTGGCACAATAAGCAGGGCTATCACAATTATACTATTATTATTAATATTATTGATTTTGAGATACTTTATTGATCCCCAAAGGGAAGTTCTTCTCTGCATTTAACCCATCCTAGCTGTGTATAGGAGGAATGGGCAGCCGCCGTGCAGCACCCAGGGACCAACTCCGCTTCTTCCTCCCATTGCCTCGGTCAGGGTCACTGACAGGAGTATTAACCCTAACATGCATGTCTTTCTGATGGTGGGGGAAACCGGAGCACCCGGAGAAACCCCACCGCAGACACGGGGAGAACATGCAAACTCCACACACAGAGGACGACCTGGGATGACTCCCAAGGTTGGACAACCCCGGGCTTCGAACCCACGACCTTCTTGCTGCGAGACGACCACGCTAACCACTGCGCCACCGTGCCGCCCCACCATGGCATCGTCGCGTCTAGAGAGGATTCTGACTTGAAGGCAGTCAGCCATAACCCCACAGATGGTAGCCTCGCACCACTGGCTCCTCAGCCAAGCCCACACAAGCCAAATGTCTGAACCTGCGGCTCCTCTCGTACTACTGCAACAACACGTCCTTCTTTCAATAACAATTATGGTTTAAGATCATGTTTCTGTAAATACACTACAGTCTGGGACAAAATCCCCACATCACATCAGAAATTCTCCCTCCCTTTATACAACATAAACATTTACACAAGTATTTCCTTCTTCTGAATCAAGACTGTAACCCCCTAACGTGTCACTAATCAGCCTTGGTGTCCTCTCTGAATTCGGTGTAACTTGTTTGTATACGTCTATAATTTGTTTATTCTTGTCTCTTTTTTTTTGCTAAGCGTTGTATTCTTTTATTGACAATACACTTTCATAATAGGTACGATTCAGCCCATATAAATGAAGAGTGTTCCTTGCATAACTTGTTAACGTTTGTTGTGTGTTGTTTTTTATGTGTTTATCGCCTCGGTCCTCCCTGTGGGCCTGCAGGCAGGCCGCAGGACAGCTTTTAAAACCGAGTTAGCCCCACAGCTGGGAACGGCTCAGCTGTTCTCTCCTGCTAAAAATAAAAAATGAATGAAATGATTTACTGATGGTTTTTTACACCCCTAATTATCGATACCATGCAAAATTCTTTTGAATTATCATGATGGGTTTTTCCGTATTGCCCGGCGCTAGTTCACAACCACTGGAGGGTGTGTGTGTTTGGGGGGATCAATAAATGAATAAACAAACAGATAAATGAGAAAGTTATTGGGAAATATGGCTGCAATTTTCCACCCTGGCAGGTGGAGGCATGGTGACTTGGAGACAGGTGTGAATCATCTTGTCAGGGAGGCACACCTGTGCAACATCAACCGCCGTCTATATAATTTGGTGTTGGAGCACGCGGAGAGAGAAGAGCCTGCAGGACTTTCTAGGGGAGGGGAAGGTGCCTGAGCAGAGAGGAGAAAGCTTTGACAGGCTCTTTCCCAGCAACCTCTTCGAGGAGACCGTAGACTGTCCTAACAAGGGACATTGGAGAGCCGGGCTCATCTGGCGACCTGTTTTGTTGAAGCTTGGTAAATAACCATGCACAATGTACCGGGGATCATTTCATATTTTCCCTTTTTTTTTAAATTACCAACATGCTAAGCTGTACTAAAACCTACAGTAGACTGTTGGATAACACTTTACATTAAAATACATGTAATAAGTGTTAGTTAATAGGTACTAAGGCCCTTATGGGTCCATATATAATGCTTATTAACTTTATTATGTGTTAATAACATGATAATAAGCATTAGTTAAGAGGTAACAAGGCCCTTATGGGTCATAACTTTTGCATTTCTGTGCTACCAAAATTCTTTTAATAACTTTTCATCATGAGAGCCCTTAGATGCAACGTGCAAAGTTTATGCAGATTAGACCTAAGTCAAGTGTGAATAAGTAGGTTTTGCATATTTTGCAAGCGCCTCCTAGTGGCCGACAACATGTTTATGACACTATTATTAACGCTTCTATAGTCTTATTAGCACATAATAATGTTAATAAGCATGTTAATAACACTTATTATATGCAGTTAATGTAAAGTGTTACCGACTGTTGTATGACGATAAATTGGAAAAGAGTGCCCAGCTCGATGCCATTACATTTGAACAGATATGTCAAGATATCAATTAAAATGTAACGGTACAGAGTACAGAACTTTAGTTTTCCACTAATTACCTTTACCAGTTTTAAGTCATAGGTTTTTGGATGATTGGTTTCTACCGTGCCCTGTAAGACTTGAGGGATATGGATGATGAGTGACTTAAAATGACATTTTACATTGGGTCTTCAATGTCAACTTGAGTATTAAATAAAGTAAATATACTGAGGGGCCCAACGGAAATGTTTTTCTCTGCACAAGCGTTGTATCAGCTGTGAGTGTGTGCTGTCGACAGCTCACGTCTCTTCCAGGTATGATAATGCAAGACTATCACTCATGCAAATGGCTTTGAATTGAATATTAAAAAAAAAAGGGTATGCAAAATGGCTGCCAAAAGCAGTGAAAGGAGGAAAAAGTAAAAGTTCCCAGAGGAGCTGACTGCCTTCACATCTCTTGCGAGTGTTAGAAGTTGTGTTTGTGTTGCAGAAGTGCCTGATTGTTTGTGTCAGCGTGCATAAACTCGGCTATGAATATTCATGAGTTTCCTTGATACTGTAATTTGTATCTCTCGTTATAACGTGTTCGTGGGCTGACGAACTTGGCAGCACATCAACCTATAGGCCCGCTCCGGTCATGAATATTTATTAGCATTAAGGCATAAATCATGAGCCTAATCAAGATGTTGTCAAGACCAGGAAACAGATTCAGCCTCCGGTCGTCCATGTTAAACACCAAACCACAGAAACGGGAAGAGAAGGTGCTCACCATTGTAGGAGAGGCGGGGCTTGCTTAGACACATGATGAAGTGAACCTCCATTTCATTGGATGCCACGGACTTGGAGCAGACGGGACACTTGAACCCTAAAAAGAGTAGAAAGAGGCCCAGAAATGACAGATCAGATGAAGCATACAGGGTCAGTTTCATTAATATACGTGTGTGTGTGTGTGTGTGTGTGTGTGTGTGTGTGTGTGTATAAAACGTTGTTAAGAGAAACACTCAATGGTAGGGAAAGTGCTCAAAAAATAAGGAGCAAAATAAAACAGTGAGTCAAGTAAATTCTGTATGAGACAGTACAAGCCTGTTTCATGCCATGAGCAATCATCAGCTGTCAAGAATGATTGCTTATGGCAAGACACATGCTTGTACTGTCTCATATACTTGGCTCACTTGATATATATATATATATATATATTGCTTATGGCAAGAAACAGGCTTGTACTGTCTCATATACTTGGCTCACTGGATATATATATATATATATCCATCCATCCATCCATCCATCCATCCATCTATTATCCAAGCCATTTGTCCTACATACGTATACGCAGGACGCTGGGCCTATCCCAGCAGTCATTGGGCGGCAGGCGGGGAGACAGGCCGCCAGACCATCACAGTATAGATACTATATATATAGAGCGTTTTTTTCCCAAAACCATCAATGGTGTTGAGTGCTCGACTAATGAGGAGTGGAATATCAACAGGCCTGTTTCGTGCGTCTCGCACTCATTAGCAGCTGATGAGTGCGAGATGCACGAAACAGGCCTGTGCTGCTATGCATTAAAATCTTTTTTCCTGTATCCGTGTTGATATATATATATATATGTGTGTGTGTGTGTATTTTTAATATATTTTATATTTCTATATAATATATATGACTTGTATATATATATATATATATATATATATGTGTGTGTGTGTGTGTGTGTGTGTGTCTATATATGTATAGACACACACAAGTCATTATATATATGTATATATATGGCTCGTTTCAGTGATAGAGGTTGCTATAATGTGCTGTAATATAGACACAACATAATGTAAAGAAGCATCTATTGTAGAGAACAGGGAGGGAGCTGCCTTGGACTCAGTTCAAGAAATTCAAGTAATGTCTGCAAGAGCTGGTTTGTGTTTACAACTTAACTTCTAAGGGATTCTGTTGTATATCGGATGTTATATAACGCACTAGGTCAGCTGTTGTTTTTACTGTAGTCTGATACCAAATCACCGTACGGTATGTTCCTAACTCAATTTTTAACAGCTTTTTTTGTGCAACAAAGCCCTTTCTCTTCTTCTCGTCCCGACATTTTAAATCCGTCACAAATTCTCTCTTTCTCAAATTCTTCCGTGTCATCTGTTTAGGAACACGAGGCCTGCGTAATCACATTAGTTCAGTGCCACACAGATAATTAGATGAACTGCTGGGCCACATGACCAGCATCTGCATCACACCATTTCAGATAAATACCTCCGGACTCTCTTGAAGGATCATTTGAATAAAACCAAGAGCACTAAATTGCTCTGCAGAAAAGAGGGATGGTTTCACCCTATATTAATTATATATATATATATATATATATATATATATATATATATATATATATATATATATATATATATATCCATTTAACCTAGGCTGAGTTTTTGTGCTTTTCACATGGTTGAGTGATGATCAGCAAGCTAAAGAACTATAACCCACTGACTGACTTCAGCCATACTATTGACTAGTTGATACATATTGATTGCTAACGTGCGCTGTTGCAGAGAATAAAATTAGGTCTAAAGTTGTCCCCCCCCCTCTTTTTCTCCTCAATTGTACCCGCCCAAATACCCCACTCTTCCGAGCATTCCGGTCGCTGCTCCACCCCCTCTGCCGATCCGGGGAGGGCCGCAGACTACCACATGCCTCCTCCCATACATGTGGAGTCGCCAGCCGCTTCTTTTCACCTGACAGTGAGGAGTTTCACCAGGGGGACGTAGCGCGTGTTAAGATCACGCTGCCCCCCCCCGAACAGGCGCCCCAACCAACCAGAGGAGGCACTAGTTCATCGACCTCACATCCACCTTCCCACCCGCAGACACGGCCAATTGTTTCTGTAGGGACACCCGACCAAGCCGGAGGTAACACGGGGATTCGAACCACTGATCCCCGTGTTGGTAGGCAACAGAATAGACCGCTATGCTACCCAGATGCCCCATGAGGTCCAAAGTTTGAGTGGACGAATAAAGCAGGAAGTGTGGAGTTAGGCGGGTGAGAAGACGTGATGTTAGGACACGTCTTCATCATGAAAAACGTCACAGAGCACACACCCAAGACAGGGTGCAGCAACACCTGAATGGGATTGGGAATTATCATCGCCTAAATCGGATAAATCTGCACAGATAGTTGCCGACGCACACCTTCCCCAAACACACACACACACACACAAACACACACACACACACACACACACACACACACACATTCACCTTTCATTCTCACATTTACAACACCTAATCAACACACACACAACCACCACCACCACCACCAAGCCCCCTACACCCACCCCCATTCACACCCCATGGCAGCTGACCCACTTTTCCCCTGGTTGCTATATTCAGACTCTCCGTTGGGACAGACAGAGAGAGGGATGGAGGAAATGAGTAAAAAAGAAGTGCGGAAGAAAGGTGAGAGAGTTCAGGCCTTCTAGGAGAGAGAAGGGTTATGATACACGGGCCAGTGGGATTCTCGAAATGCAGCAGGACACGTGTTTTGTTCAAGTGTGCCTATTTATTTTGTGTGTGTGTCTGTGTGTGTCTGTGTGTGTGCACGCATGCGTGTACACGCGTGTGCACATGCATGTGCTTGTCTTCAACTCAGCCAAGCACCACAAATCCTTGGGGATATTTCATATTCAAGGAGCACATAAGGTCAGAAAGGGACAAAAATAAATCACAGGACTAAATCATAAATTAATTAAGATAGTGTGTGTGTGTGTGTGCGCGTGAGTGCGTGTGTGTGTGTGTGCGCGCGCGCGCGTGTGTGTGTGTGTGTGTGAAAATTCATTTCATTGACAGTGTTATAATGCCCTACAAAGATCAAGATCAAGACAAAAAAACACAATTTCTTGATTTCTATTTTCATTTGTTTCATTTTTTTCCCCCTTCAATCTTGTGTGTTTATTGCAAGACTCGAAAAGTGTTGTAAAGATGTTTTTTGTTTAATTTTTTTTCAGTAAGAGGGCCAACTGAAGTAAGACTCTAAGTGGCTGATTTGAGTCCTGCCCATTCTCGAAGCTTTCTATACATTTAATTGCATTGTATTCTTAAATGTCTTGGTGTGTTTACGTGTGTAATTGTAATTCTCAGCTAGATTTTAAACCAGAAAACTCAGCTTCTATATGAATGTACGGCCATCCATCCATTATCCAAACTGCTTATCCCAATCGGGGTCGCGGGGATGCCGGCGCCTATCCCAGCAGTCATTGGGCAGCAGGCGGGGGGACACCCTGGACAGGCCGCCAGGCCATCACAGAGCCATTTCATGTTTCAGTCACAATACAAATAAAAAAATTTTGTAAGGTGCTTCTACAGACGTTGCAAAATTTACACAAAATGTATCTGTCATTCTTCTGTCCTACATTAAAATGGTGTCCACTGCTGCAACTACAAACGAACGGTGGTTTGCCAGATCGTTCCCTTTATCTTGTGACTGTTGACAGAAGAGACAACATTTAAAAATAAACTCTTTGGTTTCTAATGTGTGCATTTTAGACAGGCTTTTCGACGAGAGCCCACCATAACAGAAAGGCAAGCAGGCAAACAAACACAGTGGAATCAGATGGGGACACTGGGAGGAGAGGGAGAGGGAGAGGGGATTAAAATCACCAGGAAGGCACTCTTTACTTTTTTAAGTGACGCAGATAGGGTAAAACGACATGGCGTTACACACTCATACAGTAGGTGGCGGTATGCACCTTAAATTTGTTTGCGATCCGCCAGTAAACCGACAGAAGAAGAAGAAGAAGAAGAAGAAGAAGAAGAAGAAGAAGAAGAAGAAGAAGAAGAAGAAGAAGAAGAAGAAGAAGAAGCACGCATGACGCGTACAGCCAGATTTCCATGCAGGCCTACAAGGCAACAGTCCCTTCACATACAACTGTTATATAATCGTATACTAATCAAACATGAACACTCCCACAGCACTTCATGTAAACGCCGACCCACCTAACCATTAGGCAAGCAAAATCTTACCATTTGAGACATCAAGCGCGGAAATCAGCGTGTCCGCCATCGTGTAGCCTCGTCAAGGTACTCGGACAAATCGCAGATAAAAAGAGCTTACTGTCGGAGACCAAACAGAAACTGAATGAGAACAGAACGGACGCTGAACTGCGCCGTCGCCATCTGAGTAGTTCAAAAGAAAATGGCGATTGTTGTTCGTTGCTATGGTGACAATACACGTCAGTGGCGCCGTAAACGTTCGCATTATTCCGCTGCCCATTCGGTAGAGGCTAGTTCCCGTCGATGCAGAGAACGGTCAACTGCGCATGCGCAAGTACTCGTCGCCTCCGTTGTTTTGGGTAGGTTAGGGTTAGAGTTAGGGCGGGGTTAGGGTTAAAGTTAGCTAACCAAACGCAGGGTAGGGGCGGGGCTTCCTAGAATCCTAGCGCCTGGATGCTACGCGGGGCGTGTGGAGGCGTGGTAGAGGCATTTCGCGCATGCTCAGTTGACCGTTCTCTACTCCATTTCCGTTCTCTGCGTCGACGGTAACTAGCCTCCACCATTATTCCACTGCTCGTTTGGTCGTTACTGCAAACCCCTCACCTCAGTGAGTCCGCGACTGACCGCAAGTGGGGTTTTATGGGCGTTCGCCCGCCACAACGGCCACACTTCTCTCCAATGGCAGCGGTTCAAATAAAAATGGCCGCCGCTCTGACCATCCGGCTATGTTTATTTGAATGGGAAGGTCCGTTCTACTCGTTCTATTTCTATGTCGCTGACGCTGGCCCTTATTAACGAAGGCTCAACAATAACAATAGCTTATTCAATAAGAACCCCATCCCCAGCACAGAATCTGATGTTTCCTTGAAGTTCTCTCCCACCTCCAGGCTTTGGTCTCCTCTCTTTTCCATTATCAGATAAAGCTGCAATTACACTTCATCAATTGAATGAGTTGTTGTTTAATGGAAGTTCATTGAATTAAAATGAGCAAATCCCTCAGTGCTGCACCCCTAGCCTGCAGACGCATTAGGCTGCCATGGAAGTGTTGCACACGTTGGATACATCCAACGCCGCTCATGCACACGTCAGCTCAACCAAATGTTGTCGTAACCCATTTTAGCCAAGGACTTCTGGGATGTTTTACATGATGAAAACGTGGCATCTGTGAGTTAAACTTGCAACAACAAAAAAGCCTTTGTAATATTATAGTGAACATTTTACTCTGTGGTGCTGTTCTGAGCTACCAAAACAACAGGGCCTTAGGTCAAAGTTAACCATATCAGTTGAATTTAACCAACAAGACATGCGCATATGACTCAAAGCAGTTTGCTTTGTCTTGCAATCGAAGCACATTGTGTTCATTTCAAGCAAACCCTAACTAACCCTAACCCGAACGAACCCTAAACCCTAACCCCCTAACCCTGATTAACCCTAACCCCCTAACCCTAACGTTAACTAACCCCAACCCTAACCCCTTAATCCTAACTAACCGTACCCCTAACCCCAACCCTAACTAACCCTAACCCCCTAACCCTAACAACCCTAACCCCCTAACCCTAACTAACCCTTACCCTAACACTAACTAACCCTAACCCCAATTAACTCTAACTCTAACCCTAACTAATCCTAACCCCTAACCCAACTCCTTAACCATAACTAACCCTAACCCCTACGAACCCCAAAACTAACCCTAACCCCAACTAACTCTAACTAACTCTAATCCTAACTAAACCTAACCCCTTAACCCTAACTCCTTAACCCTAACTAACCCTAACCCTGTAATCCTAACACCCTAACCCTAACTAACCCTAACCCTGTAATCCTAACCTCCTAACCCTAACCTTAACTAACCATAAACCAGATAACTGTGTCATTTAACCGCAGCTATCATGAAAACACTGCAGTGTGAGATAGATAGATAGATAGATAGATAGATAGATAGATAGATAGATAGATAGATAGATAGATAGATAGATAGATAGATACATACATACATACATACATACATACATACATACATACATACATACATACATACATACATACCACAGGACATGCAGG